>NC_136907.1:71915565-71962972 GCF_949606895.1 Notothenia rossii | reverse complement strand
TAGTGCATTCACAAATCAAGAAACTGTTAAACCAGGCTTACTTGAGTTATTGTCGCTTATTTTAAGAATGATTAATTCATCCTGTTTGATAATCTTAGCAGGTCAGGTTGGTTCTCAGTCTTAGCTTCACCTCAGGCTGAACCAGAGGTAAATAGTTTCAGTGTTGATGACTTCAAACCAAACCCAATAATAAGCAGCTTTTTCCAAATGTGTCCCTTTTTTATTTAATTTAATAAAAATCGGAGAGGATCAGGATCAGACACCCATCATTCTGTCTATTGCAAAAACGGGAAAAAGGGCAGACAGACAATCCGAGGTTACTTAGTTTTTTATTGTTGTCGTTATGTCGCATCTTGCCTGTTATACATTCTGTTAAGGCCTTTACACACAAAGAAAATTCACACCCTCTGCGCTAACAAGTGTAAACTGTTATTTTTAGCTTTTTTTATGGCATTTGTTTTGTTAGTTTTTGCTTTTAAATGTTACTCATGAGTTTATAGATCTATTTAGTATGTTCTTCTTATTGTTTTTGAACATCCCAGTTTTGTATTTCCATTCACTCTGAATTGATGGATCAGTGCTTGAAAACCAAAATCAGGTTAGCTCTAATTTGGCTTTATGAAACCGATGTATCTTCCCTAAGTTGTCAGGCTCACTCACACAGACTCTTACTCTGTTTTCGAGTCACCTTTTTATGAAACAACAACCCCTCAGTTTTCATTCTGAAGAATCGCACATTTGGTAAATGATTACAGTGGCTTAAAACGCTGACGGATGTGATATCCTGTTGGAAACGCAGCCACACCACAATACACAGCTTACATCAGCATTCCCTGTTAACTGCTAAAAACACCTGACACAGGAATAACTACATGTGGAACGGGACATGTTCAAACAGTTTCCTTTAAGCCTGACACTCTCCTTTTTAATCATTCTTACCCTCTTTCTGCCATTCAAAGTTCTGTTGGAGAGGCTGTAAGTGGACAGAGGAACAGGTTTCCCCAGTCAACACAGTTTAAGTGCAGGACATCATTAGAGGTAGATCCAATTAAAAGGCTGTATTTACTTACCTTTCTTCAAACACAGGCTGGAGGGCTAGCTGGGCAGAATGCATGTAGCTGGAGATTTGTAAAGATTCAATACATGTATTCTCTTACCTGTTTATCGTTGAATATCTGCCTGACAAATGTCTCATTTTGTCTCAATTGAGAGCTTGGGGACTCTCTAAAGGTCATTAGTTTTGGTACAGTTACCAATTGAGTAGCTTTGCTGCAGTGTGTCATGCTATAGCTAAAAGGAAATCACTTAATATCCTTTTCTGCTGCTGTCTCAATCAAAACTAAATGATTACCACATGTGTTGACTTTGTGACTTGGCTAGGGACCATGGGAGTTTTCCGCCATCTTTGCTGTCCATGCAGTCGGTTTCTTTAGTGTTTAAAGTTAAGTAGGTTTTTACTAGTGAGACGATTTCTCTGCAGAGGCCCTCCTACAAAACAAAAGGACTAGGTTTTCAAAACTGGTACAACACGTATTTCTCTAACTCTGTTCCCTTATTGTTTTTTAATGTTGGAGTGAGTCTATGTGACAAAAGTATTATCACAGCTCCCATCACTGTATCTTCCTCAACAAGCATAACATCCTGAGTTAGGAACATTTAATAAAGTATAGGAACATCGTTCTGGTGTCAAAAATACAGCCCCTCCACCTCTTAACTCATTGGTTACTCAACGTAACAACACCAGGCTGACCACTAGAAGCTCCACACGTGGCGACGGTCCCATTCAGGAAGAGTACTTTTGGTCACTCATCATTCTCGGTCAGAGCAATACAAAACTGGAACTCTCTACCCACTCAAATCAAAGACATACATTCACATACCATCTTCACAGCTCACTTCAAAACATGGTTCACTGAGAACTACAGCTGCACACACTCGTCTGTGTTGAGTATGGCGCGTGTGTTACATGTTGTGTTACATGTTGTGATCATGGATGCTGTTCCTTATGTGATTGTGATGTGCTATCTGTGACTGTACTGAATGTACTGTATGCAGTAACGTGTTGTTTATTGTTCTCTTTAATCCTCTCTTATCCGTTCGCCTGTATCTACTTGTCTTTCATCCTTTTTATTTTATTTTATATTTTTTTATAACTAATGCTGTTGATGTCTCTTACCATCTGGCCGGGGACAACAGCTGGAAATTGTCGACTAAAGCTGCTCCATTTACTGTTTTTGTGACAGTTCATCGATGGGACTGTGCACGACACTATAAACAAATAAATAAATAAACTAAACTAATAATCATAGATTCTAGATGTTTCTATATGTGAGCACTTCAACAAATTAGGTTTGCATTTAACAATAGTTTTCCTTATCAATCAATCTGCCGATGGTTTTCTAGGATTAATTGCTTGGTCTTTAAAATATCAGAAAATAGTCAAATAATGTCTTCTTTTAAATAAGAAACTTCTCTCTCTTTTCGAGGCCTAAAACAGCCATTTAGCATGAATAATTAACTCATGACTCATCATAGCAGATGTAATGCCACATTTTAGTATCGTCTCAAAACTCATATTAAGATCTGATCTGATTATTCTCCCCTCGATTGTGTATCTTCCTCTTTTGATTCATCAACCCTTGAGTGTCTCTATATTGTGTGGTTCTGAACAGATGGCCCTGCCTCTCCTTTCACTCGCCCTCTGCCTGTGGTTATCAGGGTTGTGGTCAGGGTGGTGCAGGCAGTGGGAGGTGTAGTATCTGTCGTAGTGAGTCAGGTTTGTAAGAGGAGGACAGTGGCTCTGCAGTGTGTGTGACGCTGCATCCCAGATACACCCGTCAGTGTGAACACGGTGAGAGCAGGCGCAGCCTTGGTAACCCGGTGTAGGCGTCTGCTGCCGCTCCTCCCACTCACTCATGGGTAATGCCCTGCCTGGAAGGGGGTACTGTTATGGAAAAGAGCCATCAATTCAGCTACACCCCTCCCTCGCCTCCTCTCCTTCTCTAGTGGCCTCCCTTTATTATAATCTCATTCTTTTATAGTCTGGTTTCCCAAGGCAACGCATGAGGCCATGTTGCTAAATGTGTATGTGTGTATGTGAACAAGAAAAGCCCAAACAAGGCCGGCCTCGCTGCCAGAGCCTGATTGGTGCTCAAAGGTCATCCTTCTGATGGAGCAGCACGAATTAATCCCTTTCCAAAGTGGTACAATCAGGAAGTCAGACACTAAATCCTGGCGGGGTATTCTCCCAAGCCAGAGTATGAAGCTGATATCACAACAGAGGCTAGTAACTCATAAGGTTAACTTAGGTAAATAGAGATTAAAGTAGATCACTTTACCTTTTATATGCTTATACTTACAGATTAAATGTAATCATTTGCAACTACGTTTAAATTACATACGTTTTCTTTTGTATTATATTCCCTTATTTTAACTTGAATTATTTACATTTAGATTCTAAATCTATTACTTTTCTTTGTGATTATTTATTAAGTGATTAGTTTAAAAACACTTATTAATAATTCTATATAGAGTGCCACAGTGACGCGTCCTGAAACCCGGAAGTAAGCTGCTTCAAAAACCAATGCAAATTTCTCCATAGGACGTTGGAAAATAGCTGGAAATAAGGTCTGTGGTTGAGACACATTTAAGAAACGGATCACGTTTTGTTCAGCCGGATAATATCCACATGTCTACACTACTTTTACAATTTTATAATCATAAATCTAGTCGCCAGAAGCAAAATGCTAACGTAATGCCATAAAGGAACTACAGCAGGGTCGCTGCTTCAACGTCACGCCAACTTTAGATCCATATTCAAAAATACAGATTCAAAATGTTACAAGTTGAAGCTTTTGTTTTAACAGTTTGCGCGAGGCAGGTATTTGCTTTCAAGCAGAACAGGCCAAACAAACTTAGCGGAGTGTTTACGTGTTCGGTGTAATGACGTAAAACGGCCTTGACAGCTTCTATTCCTATTCAGCCACTTGGTAACAACCACCGTTTTTCCGACACGTCAACTCTTCAGAAATCTCCAGTGGGGTCATTGCTGATGTATTTAATGTCGTAGAACAAAACGTGATCCATCTCTTCAATGTGTTTCAACCACAGACCTTATTTCCAGCTATTTTCCAAAATCCTATGGAGAAATCCCATTGCTTTTTGTCGAAGGAACCGGAAGTGGTAAAATGCTAACTTACTTCCGGGTTTTAGGACGCGTCACTGTGGCACTCTATTGAGATTGATGTTTTATTTTGACTAACATTTTTTTCCTTTTTATACTTTTCTTTCGGACTTTCTTTGTTAGATGTTCGGTGTGCAAACATACACAAGAAAATTATAAAAACATGATAAAGATAAGAAAAATATGTATTTAAAAAAAAAAAAAAGTGTCACGGCAGATAGTAGTTATTATTATGCAATATGCTCTGTTGGAAGGAGCCTGTGAAACTTACTGCTAAGAACTGCTCTCTGTTTGTTTGTTGTGCATAAGATAAATAAAGAAGCTGAAACTGAGATCTTATTAATAGCTTCTGTCTAGGAGAGCGTAATAAATGATTCACTCCCATCGGTCTCCTCCTCCGGGGTTTAAAGTGCTGTTAAATCAGACCGCTTGTGTATCGTGTTTCTGTGGATCACATCTCCTCCCCCTCTGTCCTGCCAAGACGTGGCAGACCGTTAGGTGTGAAGCCACATTTCCAAATTTCTGGCCGAGGAAGGAAAGGTCACTTTTCCTCTTTGGCTTTATCACAGGCTCAGGACTTAAAACTCAGACACTGTGAGGGCACTGTGAGGGCACTGTGAGGACACTGTGAGGACACTGTGAGGACACTGTGAGGGGACAGAGGGCATAACTTGGCTGCTGCAGTGAAAAGCTCCTGATGATTCCTGTATTTAGCACACTGCTGCGTCATCTGCACTCAAACATTTATTTTTGAATCTGCGTCACTCTGCAGGCTGTGACTAACATGAGGGTCATCTTTCGATTGTGTATTAAAGATGAAGACATGTTGTCATTTACAGTAGGGCCTCTTTGTTGTTGTTGTTAAGTGATTATAGTCTTTTTCAATGCATTCAGTCACCTTTTATTGAATCATCATAATAACTTTCCACACTACTTTTTAAGCTCAGCGACCTCATTCTCCGTACTTTACTTTAAAACTTTAAACGTTCAATGCTTCCTCTTTTAAAACTACACAGCTATTCCAATTTAGATTCTAAACCGACTTGGCAATAAACCTGATTCAGATTTTAATAATGCTTGTTTTTGAAGTCAGTCTCTTTGCAGGGTGTCCGCGGGGTCTTAAAAAGTATTAAAAGTTGATCAATCAATTTAGTAGCTTGTTTTCAATAAGTATATCAATTGTCCAAAGAGGTTGTATTCTACCCCTATTCTTCTACTACGCCGGTTGTTAAACAACATCGTTATGGGGAAATGCAAGTCTGCGTCCAAATGGTTGGAAGATAAGGAGGAAGGACAATCAATACTGTATATAGTCAATGTGAGGTAAAGTGTGTCGCCAAGGTAACCGGTTAGAACTCAAAGTGGCGATGAGGTCTTACAATGTATGGAAAGGGTCTTAAAAGGTCTTGAAAGGTCTTACATGCTTTATGTGCTAAATCTTCCTGCTTCCTGTCTGTGTGTTTCCAGATCATGTTCTGCACCCTCAACACTCACAAGATCGACATGGACAAGCTTCTGGGGGGCCAGATCGGCCTCGAGGACTTCATCTTCGCCCACATTAGAGGGATCAAGAAGGAGGTGGAGGTCCATAAATCTGAAGATGCTCTGGGCCTCACCATCACCGACAACGGAGCGGGATACGCTTTCATAAAGGTACAAAGAGAAAGAGCTTCTTATCTTTCACATTTAACCTTTTGAAACGCACTGGTGTCGAGTTCCTCCTGGTGCATATCCCAAACATGCACCACAGGAATGCACTTTTTTTTCTTCATTTGGTTTCTGTTGATAGTGTCTGTTGTTCAACCTTGTGTTGCAGAATGATAATAAAGTAGTCCTTGTATCCTCGAAGGAGAAACTGAGGCTCGGGAATTAAATGGAATGAATTGGAAGAAAAATTACTTGATGTTTATTGTAATTTCCTTATCTGGTAAACGTACTGTAAAGCAGTGTTTCCAAAGACCAGGGCTGAGAGGGCGTCCAACCCGAGAGCGGGGGGGTGGGGTCACATCACATCGTGTCACGTGACTTGAATTTTGAATCGAGCCGTCCCTTATAGATACTATCTCTTTACGTGTTAGTGATGGGATTTTGCAGTTCACGCGCGTGCTCCACTAGCACCCCCCGTCAAGGCTCGCCGGCAGTACACTTTCCGTCACAGGAACACGCTTTGCTGGCGGCGAAAAGAATCCCACCAGACTCCTTTGCCCCTCCAACAGAGGGATGTCCTTGTCCTTTTTCCTTTTCGTAATTTCAAGCAATAAAAACTTGATCTTCTCTCGAATTATTATAATTTTTTGGACGCCCTCGGCTCCAGTTCAGGGCGGTCAGAGCTGGATAAGGGTGTCAAATGACGGCAAGGCGCCCCCCCTGGTGGAAACGCTGCTGTAAAGTCATGTTTACCAATATGCGATTTGCTGTCCTTAGATATATTTTGTTCATTCCAATATCAGAAATGAAGCTCTACCAAGATACGAATTATTCAGTGAGCTTTTTATAGTTTCAAACTAACAAAACGTATTTAAATAATTGTTTTGTTTTTTTCCATGTCGTGTAGAATGTCATGTAGGGTCATAAAAGTCCCTTATTTACATACAAAAATAAATAAGTTCCCATCCTAATCTACCAGTCTACCATAATATGCTAAGAGGCAGCAAATATAATAATATTAGTTAACATATTTATATATGTTCTGTTCTTTGTGTCTAACTTGTGCAAAAATACCAAATGTTTGTGTTTGGAAACCGACAGTACTTGAGAATGAATGATTGAAGATGCTGAAATGACTTTATTGTGTGAACCACAGCTTGTACAGATCAGTATAGCAGTTGCTAAATGGACTTGTTTGCGTGACTAACTAACTCATATTTAAGGTCACTTCACACACTTGCTCTGATAGTGGAAGTCCTAATTCAGCTCAGTGTTTCTGCTCTGTAGATGCGAACCGGTCTAATGAGCTTATTTAGTCTGAGACCTCTTACTCACAATAACAGTGCTCACATGTGCCATCATGTGATGCCCAACAGCACTGCAGCTGACGGTGTTTGTGTCACAGTCGAGCCTTAGTCGGTGTTTAATGCTGTTGTGGCGACTTTAAAGTAGGGCTGCCACTAATAATCATCTATATTGATATATTATATTTTTATAATACATTATTCTGCAGATAATTGTCTAGATGAATCAGTAAAATGTTGGAAAAGGCAGTGAATTTTGAGTGTAATATGACATCAAATATTGACATTTCCAGTCCATGGCTGAAAACATCATGTCTTTATGAGGACTTATTCACACGGTTCATCTGATATCTATAAAATAGTAAGTTATTGTAATTGTGTCGATCGACAAATTAATTAGTTCATATGTGTTTCAGCTCTGCTTAAAATTCAGTGAGAAAACTTTTTCAGATATATTCAAATGTAACATATTGATGTGTGTGAAATAGAACTACTATATATTTATATTTTAACACATTTTAATCTTCACTTCTTTGGATCAAAAAGAGACTCTTTATAACACGAATAGCCTTTTTGATCTTTTAGTGGTTTTACATCAGTTATGCAACGCAATGAAAGGGCAGATACAGTAGACTTGAGGAAGTATTGCAGGAGTATACACACTGTTGTCTGCCTCTGTATTTTTATCTTGGACAAACCTTTATTTTTGTGTGTGGCGCCGGTTAAATGTGTGACATGATTTTGCTGGATTTTAATTTCCCCTGACTTGATGTGTATTGCAGCGTATCAAAGATGGCAGCGTGGTGGACGCGGTGAAGGTGATTAATGTGGGCGACCACGTACAGTGTATAAACGGACATAACATCGTGGGGACGCGGCATTATGAGGTCGCCCGCATGCTTAAAGAGCTGCCCAAAGACAAGATGTTCACACTGAAACTGGTGGAGCCCATGAAGGCCTTTGGTGAGTCAGAGGCGCCGTACAGAAACATATCACCATTCACACACCTTCAGGGTTTACTCACTAAACTTATCCAGCAGGGAGCTCGTGCTGCAGAGTTTCTCAGCATGTCGGCAAGGAATCATGAGTCATTATAATATCATTTGCATAAAAAAACAAAACATTGGAATGCTTATCTATGCTTCAAGAAGGTCAAATGATACCTTGGCGACTGCACTGCTTTTCTTTCAGGGCTAAAAAATATCTTACAGAAACCATAACTGGTCAATTTTATAATGTTCATGTGTGGTTATAAGGAGCTGAAGACATCAGTGTGTTGCTGCTTAGGTTCAGCAGCATGACATTTTGAGATACCGGGTGTTTCTCAATGTCGAGGACGCTTCCTTGGTAGGACATGCCCCTCCGAGTCAGGTCCTTCAGAAGCGAGGCAAGAATCCTTCCTAGCCTCGGAAAACGAAGCATTGTGGAACAGGCTCACAGCATTGTGGGGATTTTAAGACCGCGGAGGACACACATGTGAAGCCTCGAAATGTCCCGCAACCAAGGACGCCAGGCTCGGTAGAATTCCAAGTATGCTGGACATTGGAACAGTCCTTCGGTGGGACTCGATGACGTAGCATCCTTGAAATGGTGGCTCTGGAGCAGCTTTCCTCGACATTGAGAAACACCCACTGTCTTTCCTCCTGAAGACTTTTCTTTTTTCCTTTGCCTTTTATTAAATCAAATCAAAGCACTGTCACTTATTTTATAGTTTTTGTACCTCTCTTATTCTGTTTTAGTTTTAATTTGTATTGTCTTGGAATTTAATAACAGTTTTTATTGTGTCTAAATGTAATATTATAAAGTGTTTCTTTGGCACTATGTCCCAAAGCACTTTGAATTGCGTTGTTGTTGAAATGTGCTATATAAATAAACGTGCCTTCTGATTGACAGAAATGCTTGAGCCCAGGTCAAAAGGGGCCAAACCTGCCAGCGAGAACAAGATCGGCACGGGGAGGGGGACCCTGAGACTCCGCTCCAAGGGCCCAGCCACTGTAGAGGAGGAGGTGAGCTTATTTAGGGAATCCCACTGAGACCTGGGTGTTTTGGAGTTCCTCTACTGGGAAACATAACTTTTCTCACTTTACACATGCAACTGTTGAAATGATTATTAAGAATACTTGGGAGTTGTCTTTTCTTGCTCATGATATCATCGTAAAGGCTCTCTCTGTTGAAGATACACACAAAGAAACAAAAGATGTTACTCATCCTGCAGTTTCACCAAATCATCATGCACTATTTGTCAGCCTTCATCTGGAATAATAAATCACTGATCAGACTGATCTCCTTATTATGTAATGTCGTGCAAGATAACGGCAACATACTGCAGTAAAACCCAGGATGAGAATGATTGAAACTGTGTTGTTTGTTTTGTCTTTTCTAGCCAACAGAATTTGAGGAGAAGGCGGTAAAGAAAGTGGACGACCTTCTGGAGAGCTACATGGGAATCAGAGACACTGAACTGGGTGAGTGAGAATATTCACAAATATCACGACGAGTATGTACGTAACTCTTCTGAGGAATGACGAGATGATTTGCTTGTACGGTTTTTCCAACTAAAGTAAAGAAATAACATTACCACCGCTATACTTATCTAGGGGTAATGGCTAATTCTGCCTAGCGTACTTGTTTGTATTCATTCAGTAATATTCATTTGGAGTTCAAATTTAAGATTCACTAGCTAAAACAGAGAAGGATTCTTTCAGAAGGTCAGGCCGACCTGTCATTAGACTGGGAATTATGAATGGTCTAATTCAGGGGTGTCAAACTCAAATACACAGTGGGCCAAAATAAATTAAATGGGTACGAGTCGAGGGCCGGACTGGTTCAATGTTTATTGCAAAAGGTATTGAAATGAACTTATTGCTCATATTAACCCTGGAACTAACAAAGCTTAAATGATTGCCTATAAAAAAAAAAACATTAAATAATCAGTTTCATCATTCATTTCTTATGGCTCTATCTGGAGTCATTTCTTATGATTACATTTTTCCACAGGCCAACAACAGCTTCAAAAAAACCATTTCCCTCAAAGAAAAAACTAAACAAACAGAAAACCACACAAAGTGCAGAAGGAAACATCCATGTAAACTCAGTGTGCTGCTCTGTGATGCTAGTTCAAGCAGATACTTGGCATCTCATCTCGGGTGCAAGTTCCTCAATGTTTGGGCTCAGGCTCTGAGCTGAGGAGATCCTCAGGATTGAGTGAAGGTGTGCGTGCAATATACCGGCGGGCCAGATCTCAGAGTAATTCAAAAATTATCCTGCGGGCCGAAATTAAACCCACCGCCGGCCTGATTTGGCCCCCGGGCCTTGAGTTTGACACATGTCATACATCTTGTATCTAGCTAAGAGAAATCCTGACCATCGCTACAGTCATTCAATAAAAATGTTCTTCTTCTCTTCTCTCTCTCTGTAGCCGCTACGATGGTGGAGGTCGGCCGTGACAAGAATAACCCGGATGAATTCGCCATGGCGTTGGACGAGACCCTCGGAGACTTCGCCTTTCCCGATGAGTTTGTCTTTGACGTGTGGGGGGCCATCGGAGACGCCAAGCAGGGAAGATTTTAAACACGCTCCTGCCCCTCAAAACACACACACACACACACACACACACACACACACACACACACACACACACACACACACACACACACACACACACACACACACACACACACACACACACACACACACACACACACACACACACACACACACACACACACACACACACACACACACACACACACACACACACACACACACACACACACACACACACACACACACACACACACACACACACACACACACACACACACACACACACACTCCCAAACTCACATCTAATATCCTCAGAATCAAACTGGACCAACTTCAACCTCCACAAACTGGAAGTGGATCAATCGTTGCTGCCATCACTTTGATCTTGAGTGTAGCTTTGCACTTTGGAGTCTTGAAGTGTCCGTAAAGTCAGTTTAGGTGAGGAATTAAACACGTAATGCTTTTTCAAACACTGGACCTGTTTCCTGGAGCCTGACGAGTTAGTGGTTAATTCCAGACGTTGTATAGTACTTTTATGGTACCTCTCCCTCGAGAGACTCTTAAAAGCTCTTCTTCTTCTTGTGAGAGTAGCGAACAGCGGTCTATTACACTGGGTATGTGCACACCTTACATTTTCTAACAATACGTTTAAATCACACTTTATAGCTGTGTCATTTTGATTATACAGATGTCACACAGCTTTTTATAGATTTTTGTTTTATGTGAAAATGTTGCTGATTTTATAGCAGCGTTGTGTAATTAGTGTAATTATAGTGATTGTAGCAACTCCCCTTTTTATTTCCCTCCTTTCTTTTAAAATCTTTAAATGACCTCACGGTGGAGAAATGGATACATTCATTTTGCTGATGTTTGTTTACTTTCTGATTTGCTCTGTGCCCTTACACACCTCAGGCCCTTCGTCAGTAGATTTAGCAATACACAGAACTGAGTTTTATTTTTTAATTAAACCTTTAGCCAAGTTTTGTGACACATTCCACCATCATTCCTTGTTTCTCATGTTGTTTTAATCTGTTAACATGTCATGAAATTAGTCTTCTTTTAGATGCACCCTTATTTTTTTCCTGTAATTTATTTGATCATGATAAATCCTAAGCTGTCATTTTTACACTGAGACATGGCTCAGTATGAAAGACAGTTCTTTCTTAAATAAGCCATTTTTAGGGCTGTGTCTGGAATGGGATCAATTGCAATCCAGTCTTAAATAAATGCAATCGCATTAATGAACCTGCACTATTTAATTCACTGTCAAACTGAATTTTAATAGTGACTTGATTAGTGTCATCTACTGTTAACTGTATGTAGCAGTTTCATATTGTTTGACAAACCATAAGGGATCACTGTTGTTGGATAGACAATAAAACTTGATATACTGTTATTACAGCTGTGTCATGAATGCATCACGCTCACACACCACTGAGTTCAACACACTTTATTTGCACACCATGTGTACATGTATAAAATACATCAAGACACATCACCAATGTTTTCTTCCCTCATTCAAAGAGTTGAACCAACAAACAAAAAACAGGTACCGAGTGGTGTCACTTCACGAGCAGCCAAACAAACCCGAACAGGAAAACAAAGTTTATAGATATAGCTAAAGTATACATTAATTGGCAGGTTTAAATGAATACGTAATATTGTTTAAAGACTGAGGATAACATAAATCAGAAGTACTATGTTGTTGTGCATGGTGAACAACAACACATGATAATAAACGTACTGTAGAGGATATTTGGAAGCACATTACTGTAGATGTTAATATGTCAGATGAAATACTGTATCATTTGTTGGATAAAAGCATAAATATTAAAAAAGTTGCAATACAAGGTGTTAGGAAAACTTCTATAAACTAACTCACATTTCATGGCCATATTGTGACAAACATGGAAATATACCTAAAACTTGGCATTTTCCAGAGGTTTCCATTCAAAAACAGTCTGCAAGTGAGAGGTAATGGCAGTTAACTTGGCTAGCGTGTGTTGGTGTTAGTCTACAGATACAGTTCATGGCATTAACAGTAGATGACAACAGGAAGTGTTGGAAAAAATACCGTACATGACAAAAATAAATACTCAAGCACCGATTTTAATGGTTGTCTTGGTTCAGTTCTGTATGGGGGGTGTTGCTGAGGCTCTGGGTGGGGGGGGTTGGGGTGTAGCCCTTCAGCCAGACGTCCCTCTGACCCCCCCCTCACAGCTCGTCTCCGGTGTGACCCTGCTTGGAGGCGTCGCCCGTCAGCTTCTCCTGCGCCTCCTTCATACCGGACACCACTGAGTGGGGAAAACACACGTTAGGGCTGCTGCACGAGTCGGACAAAATAACTAGGTTTGATTATATGAACACATTTGCAATTTTGATTTGATTGCGATATTGTCCTGATATATAGGCGTTTTAACAATGTTGGTGTTGGTAACATGAAAGTTCAATTTTACTTTAAAAAATCTAAATGAACCCATTATTAGTCTGGATGTTTTACCATGTTCAGCGTTGCTGTAGAAGTACTTGTAGTTTGGATTTCCGTTCTTGTTGGTGATTTCAGGATGGACTTTGCCGCTGGGATCTGTGAGGAAAGAGAACATTAATATAAAAGGTTTGCAAAAGTTGAAATCCAAACAACATAAGGCTGCAACCAACCTATTTTTTTCTTCAATGAATCTGACGGTTATGTTCTTGATTGATGTATTAATTATTTGCTCAGTTCAATTTCAGATAATTGCTTTCCTAACAACTCTCCAAATACCAATTCATTTCAACAGAATGCCACATAAAAAGGTGATATATTGAACTACTTTACTAGGTTCAATCAAAGGTTGATGAAACACATTCAACTATTTGATTAGATGTTCCTGTGTCGTTGTATTCCTCTGTTGTCCAATATGCATTGCAGTTTATTTACAAATCCTTGATTAGAAGCTTGCTTTCTCACTGAAAAATATAACTTCTACACACTAGGATAAGAAGATTCTACTGAAACGTTATCAGACACTGTGTTACTATAGACTAAACTATCCGTCTCTCTAATGGACGATTCGGACTCAACCGCCCCCGTACCGAGGAAAAGAATCCGAGGAATGTATCCTCCGTCTGGGCTGTAGGTTTCATCCTTTGGCTCCTCATCATCCTGCAAACACCAGACAACGGATCATTTACAAGACCTCATAATAAATACAGTATGTTAGTGTTGGCTAGTAGCGATCATAAAACACACAAGTGAATTTAAACCTGGCTCATTTAAATAAACGGTTTATTTACGTACCTCCAGGTTGATCATAACAAAGTTGTGTGCAAGTTCAGAGATTTCCTTGGACTCTGCAAATTTGGGCTTCAGTGCTGATGAAGAAGGAACAAAAAAACAGTTAATCATTATCTTATATTGCTATTAAAAAAACAAAAGCCAACCTTAATAAAGATGTCCTGTTTGCCCACATTACAGACGATCATTAGCCTGAGCTGACCGGATAACTAATGTGTAATCATCTGCACGCAGTGTGATACCGTTTGTTCTCTGTCTAAACAGTGGAATAAATATCTCACATAAAATAAAGACTTTGAAAACTTTGCCTACGTTTCCCCTTTTTTCTGCTGTTTCTATAATGAAAGGGAGAAACGCATCATTATAGTGTTTTACCTTTGCAGGCTCCACACCAGGTTTTGTGGATGATGAGCATGATAGGCAGTCCGCTGTCGATGCAAACATGAAAACATTTGTTACATTTTTATTCTTTACCTTCATTGCGTTTACATTTCAATAAAATAAACTTCAAGTACCTTCCACAATTGTATAATGAATATTCTTTACTTGTTTATACATTATTTTGGTCTATTATAGTGTATTATTACTAATTCTGTATATTTTATAATGGATATACTCTATGAATATATATCTTTCTACTCTTGATATGCAAATATTTACTGTTTATTTAATTATATTTTTAAATTGTGCAATGCCATGTTCACATGCTGCCGTAACAAAACAATTCCGGATCAATAAAGTTTATTCGATCTTACCTTCATACCAAGAGTAAAAGATAGTAACTGACTTCAGTTGAGCCTGCAACTGCCTTAAATAATGATATATACACTATAACAACTTTCATTTTTTATGATATATACACTTTTAATCTTTGAATAAAACATTGAGTAAAAAATCCTGAAAATCTGCACCAGTAATTAGTGGAAATGTAGAAGTTGGGATTTCTTTAAAAGTCGTTTAAAGCCTCAGGGCTAATGATTATACAGAAGGTGGTACAGCAGGTTTTAGGAAGTGTGTGTAATATCTCCCCTCAGTGTGTGTGTGTGTGTGTGTGTGTGTGTGTGTGTGTGTGTGTGTGTGTGTGTGTGTGTGTGTGTGTGTGTGTGTGTGTGTGTGTGTGTGTGTGTGTGTGTGTAATATCTCCCCTCTCAGTGTGTGTGTGTAATATCTCACCTCTCAGTGTGTGTGTGTGTAATATCTCCCCTCTCAGTGTGAACTCACCTGGCCTCAGCTTCTCTCTTCCCATCATCCAGCGTCCTCCAGTGGATGTTATCTCCAAACCCTGCCGGGGGGGAAGTGGATTAATGAGCACACATCCATTGTGCTGGAACATTATATTTCTACAGCAGGGCGGGTCTGCCCTAAATACAATATCAACAGAAGGAGTTGTCGGGAAGCAAACCAATGGAGGTAATGGAATATGCTACGTTCAGTCAATAGCTCGTAGGTTTATATATTAGCATTTGGACAAATTATGCAATATACTGAATTAAGATTCCTCCGCAGCTGCATGCAGCTGCAAGGCATGTGGCTGTGGTATTAAGTAACATTTCCTGGTAAAACTGCTGAAAATGTATGTGATTGTGAAAGTAATACTAAATTACACATATATACGTGAGAAACATATGATTTCCTTCATAGTATGAACTTTAAATGTTTGGTCAAGGCATGTGTGGGGTCATAATAATAGGAGACTATATATGGTGCTATATTTTAGATATTTAAATATAGTATCGGTTGTCTTTCCTGGTTTTATTGCATTACAGCAAAGTGATGCAATGTTCTGAATGTACAGGAAAAGCCTGTTTTAGCAGTTCTACTATTTGCCTTTATCCGCTCAGTCATTATATCTACATTATGATGGATATTGATCAAGGTGTAACTATTTGCAAAATAACTAATTGTCCAACCTTCAATGTTGAAAGATAAGATATACAGTAGGATTGTCTTTACATCAACCAGCATGAGGTATTATTATTTGTACAATGAATGACTGTTTTGAAATACTGACAATAAAATACTATCCTAAAAATAAAAAAGTATTTTCTAACCGTTTTTGCCAATTACATCTTGTATTACACTATGGATATATTTATTTTATTAAGAAAACATCTGTTTCCTATGGGACAAATAACGTTTTTTTCATCAGTATGGAATCACTGTTTACATTAAAAAGGGAATAATTTTTCTATACTGGGATTTTTGCAGTAAAAACATGTTGGTTTATCTGGAAAAACATGAAATGAAGAGTTAATTTGTAGCTGAAAAAGCGCAACTTTATTAAAACACCTGTCCACCAGGACGCAGAGTTAGTGATCCAGGATGTTCATACAAAGACACACAGCCCTGGTAACTCTGTCAATGACCAGAAATCTGCTCACACTCGCTTCACTTTGTGTGTTCACTCCAAAAATACCAACTCACCTTTCCCGCTGGCTGCTTGCACAACATCTTGAAAGCACGTCAAAGAAAACAAAACCTGCAGAGATGAAACTAAAGCGATTTTCACAAAAGACGTTTGCATTTTGACTGGCTTTTCCCCCTCACAACTACGGCTAGTGGCTACAAGCTAATGGCAACAAGCTAATGGCACTGACTGTAGTGAACCAGTGACCCGGATGTTCAACCACAGGATTTCACAATAAAAGTCTCTCGGATTAAGTTTCAAGCTTTTAATTTGTCCCTTAAAAGTCCGTTAATAGAGGAAAATGATGATACAATAATAATAATAATAATAATAATAATAATAATAATAATAATAATAATAATTTTAATTATATAATATTCTTTAGTTGTAGTTCCTTAAAGTTATTTAAAACTAAACAAAACATTATCTTTGCAAAAAATGAAATCCCTGTAAATTGTTTTTATTTATTTATATCAGGTCTGACTATCAATGGAATATAGAGTAGACAAGCATTTTTCTTCTTTCTGCTTCATTTCAGACATGAAAAGTTAATTGATGTTGCTTGCAGATAGAAAAAATGGGTTTATAACTAAATATGTTTATTTCAAAATAAAATATTTGAGGCGTGATAGACCCATCCGCAGCAGTGACATCAAACTGACGTCACATCCACAAAACCGCGTGCTCCTGGCTGCGGTTTCAACTGGTAAAGTTAGACAGCGAAATATATCAAAGAAACCGGAAATCAGTACCAAAACAAAAGTTTAAAAGCCGCTTTATAATTAATACATTCATATTTTTAGGCATTTTGCATATTAAATCCCATTGGATTAGATCAAAACGTATATATCTTAACTTTATTATTAATATGTTCCTTATAGAAATAAAAAATATTGCTGTTGTTGGGTTCACGGTCATTTTACTTAGAAAATATTATTAGGAAGTGTCTTATATTGCTGCTGTCTTGACCCTTCAGCTTCATTAGTAGCGTGAACAGTTCAGCGGACTGTCAGCGTATTCCTTTTAAAAGGTAACACAATCTATTCATTTTGTGGTAAACTTCTGAGCCGGTTTGTTTTATCGTTTGATTTTGAAGTTGATGTTAGCGTTTTCCCTTGTCAGGAAGAAAAAGACAGTTCGTTTACCTTGTTCAGCGACTATGCTAATATTAGCTAAATTAGCCGTTTAGCTAGTTAGCAACATGACTAGCAGCTACGTTAGACTCAAATGTCAGTTAGAAAATAAGCCTCGGATACTTTTCTTTCTCATTTCCAATTTGTATTATATTGTGGTTAAAACATTTAGTGTATCCCTAATGGCAGTATGCCTGTCAGCTGATCCGTTAGCAGTCTGTTAGCTCAGTGCTAAAGTGTGGAAATGAGGATTATTGTAGCTTTAATTGCCCAACTCATGCTGTAGGCTACAACATGTAATCACACGTGCTTCCGTAAAGCAGTGTGCGGTTAAGTATTTGAGCATTTTAATTCAGTTAAAGTATAAATATTGTAAAGTCCTAACTAAGAGTCTTGAATTTACAACCAATTAAAAGTAATTTTACTAATTGTGCAGTAAAGTGTTTCAGTGCTTTTCTATTATTTGATATGGATTAATATAACTGCTGCCATGATTTGTAAATTGGATCACTTAACTAAGGTAGATATTTTTAGTTTGAGCTTAAAATAGCAATAATAAAGATGGAAAATACTCCTTTAAAAGTCCTGAATTTACAATCAATCAAAAGTAATGGTACTCATTGTGCAGTGTGTTCAGTTATTTTCTATTTTAAAGGATGTTTTTTTTTTTTATAGATCAATACTACTGCTGCAATGATTTGTAAATGCAACACTGCTGTACTACTGTAGATGTTATAGTTTGAACATGACATGGAAATACTCAAGTGAAGTACTAACATATCTTTGATTACTCTACTTGAGTAAATGTGTGTTGCAGTAAACTGCCTTTTTTTCTTATTGTGCTAAACTACATACCTCATGATGTACTGTTTTTGCTCCTATGTAAAATGCATGGGATTTAAAATAATGATACATTTTTTTTTTTGTTCACAAACAGAACACTATGAATCAAGAAAGGCTCGCCAAACTCCAGGCACAAGTCCGGATAGGAGGAAAGGTACAGTCTGCATTTCTTTTGGACATACTTCTAAATATTTGATTCTCTTTTTTTAATTTAAAAAAAGCTCAGTATAGTAACATCGGTTGGGTTTCTCACATTTGTCCTTGTTGACTTAGTTGTGGCACATTTTAAGGAGTGTTGTGGCATTCAGCACCTGCCAGGTCTTTCCTCCTGACCTCAGCATTCCCTTTATGGAGAGCATTGCCCCTTCATCTGTGGCCTCTGTAGCTTTGTTCCACTGCATTGTGAGGTCTTCAGCTACACACTAGGTGGCGTTATTTGTTATTTTAGCTTTGACAGGCCTTTAGCCCATTTCCAAATCGCACCACATTGACACTTTTAAAAAAGTATTATAGAAAGCTTTTATTTTCATTGTAAATAATGTAATCATATTAGGAGCGTTACTCCTGATTATTACAATTAAAACACTCAAGCAAAAAACGCTTCCACAGCCTAAAGCACAGAGTCCTGCATCGGGTCGGGTGACCTGTAAAAAAGTGATTCGCGGGTGGTATTTTTTCAAACATTTTTTTATTTTTCACGTCGCGGGAGCGGGTCTTGAAAATCAGACCCGTGCAGGACTCTGCTACAGCACTGGTTCCATTGGCTCCTTAAATCTAGTAATTTTAGTCTTGTATTTGAAACTGCTTTACCACTGATATTATCTAGAAAGGAGTTATTAGTGTGTTTTTAAGATTAAATGAAAATGTACATCAAAAAGGTCTTGCGTGACCTGGTCATGTTAAATTGTATTTGACATATTGGTAGAGTCAGCTGTCTAATCCTTTTTTGGCATCCTCACCTGTTCTGTCCTCAGGGAACCGCCCGCAGGAAGAAGAAGGTCGTTCACAAAACAGCAACAGCTGATGACAAAAAACTCCAGGGATCCCTGAAGAAACTGGCAGTAAACAACATTGCTGGGATAGAAGAGGTGAGCCATCAAAGGAAGCCAACAGACGATTGCTCCGTTTGAACTTTTTACATTTTTTTTTTGTCGGAGTCCCGATAAGGAAAGATAAAAGAAAGAGAGCCCTCTCCGATCTTGTCATTTAGTTTATTTTTAGGGAGCTTTAATCCAACTCGCTCCCGCAAAGTCTCTGATAAATCAATGCATAAAGAAACGATGCAACTACCCTGATGCTCACAGGTCTCCTTCCTTTATCTTGTGGCTCAGTTTGCCTTTCGTATATTACTGTGAATGATCAATTGTTAAAGGTTAATTTAGGGAAGTTTTGTTCAAATCTGAAGCAACGGTCTATTGCTTGAAGTTGTATGCTGTAAATAATTTGACTATTCCAAATGTTAGTCACGGAGGCATGTGGTGCAGTGGATTGAGCGTTGGTGATCAGATCAGGGGCTCACAGGTTCAAACCCCACTGCAGTCAGCATGTCGTTGTGTCCCTGGGCAAGGCACTTCACATCTTTCCTTAACCCCATCATGTTTTCCCTAAGGTTAAGGAATACTGGTTAGAAACAGACGTAGGACTATATTTTTGGACAATTTGAGCACAACCTAAGAATATACACAAAGTACTGCTTATATCTTGATGCTGCAGAATCCTGTGGTATGCCCCATTTGCTCTAAATCTGCTATCTGTTTCCTCAGGTGAATATGATTAAAGATGATGGGACGGTGATCCACTTCAACAACCCCAAAGTGCAGGCGTCTCTGTCCGCCAACACCTTCGCCATCACGGGCCACGCTGAGACCAAGCAGCTGACGGAGATGCTGCCGGGCATCCTGAGCCAGCTGGGCGCAGACAGCCTGAGCAGCCTGCGCAAACTGGCCGAGCAGTTCCCACGGCAATGTAAGCAAACACACACACACTTGTACAGGCACAGGTACAATGTCAGGGGTCACCGTGGGACTGTAATATTAGTGATTTGTTGTCAGCCAAGTCATCAGATTTTGTGAATACTTGGATTAAAACGAAGGTATGTCGTAGTGAGAATAGTTACCACTTTTTAAACCCGAAGACCGTACACAGTAAAAATAAAATGCAGTATGAATGTGCTTCCTTCAACACATCAGTGTATTCATGCAGATTTGTTAAACAGCTTTGTTTGTTTAGAATCACTAGAGAACAAGAAAGGATTTAAGATGACTGAGGAACTGGTTATAGAAGTGACGATAACAAAAGAGCACAACAACGATTGAGAGGGAAGGGCCAACACTTCAATATACTAAACATATGAGCATTTAAACACTGATAATTCATACAAGACAAAATAACCATCCCCCTAGGATACATGATTTGAGTGTAGGTGATTCAGTTTCAAGCCTTTGCATGTAATTTGAAACAAAGACCAGTCGAGCAAACGGGAAATAGGAGCGGCTTTTCCACATGGCAACACAACTAATTATGTGATGTTTGTTTTCTCCAGTTGTCATGGAATTGTAGATGTCGTCATTCATCTGTCCGGGCTTTTCCATCCATGTTAAGCACCACTTCAACATGGAGCTCAACTTTGGATTAACTTGGTTGGTTTTTCTTTTCATGTCTTTGGCAGCAATGGACATGAAAGCAGTTAAGGAGGTGATTGCAGAAGAAGAGGACGACGATGTACCAGGTAAACACTTGGATGATCAATAAAATAAGAACTTTAGTTGTGTTTGCATTCTCATTTTCAAATTGTTTTTTTTATCAATGCTTCTGTTGCAAGCCCTTAATAATAAAGGCTTGAATCACCTGCTATGCTTTCACAAATTGTTGGACTAACAATATCTTGATGCTCTTTCTTGTTTCCTATCTTCCAGATCTCGTGGAGAACTTTGATGAAGCCTCAAAGAACGAAGCGAACTGAAGAACCTTTTTTTTCCTCCGTCAACCGTTTTATGTTTTACCTCGTTCGGACTCACAAAGGGCATTTCCTCTTGTGCTGGAAACGGTTGTTAAAAGTGCGATGCATCAGCACCTCCGGAGACGTGAAGCGCTGGGTCTAGCCTGCCACAGCGACAACATGCGGATACAGTAGGTTTTCATTTCAGTAGGCTGTGACGTTGTGGACACGGCGAGAAGCGAGGATCGGCACGACTCTCAGCACCAAAAGGACTCCAACTTCTTTAGAAATAAGCTTTCTACATGGTTAAACATGGCTAGTATTTAAGAGATTGTTTAGGAAATTGCAATCAAAGTGAACTCTTCATTCACTTTACATTATAGCGTTGATTATGAATTTAATAAAACATTTTTGGGCTATTGACGCATGTCGTTATTACTTGACTTGTCCGATTGGTTTTTAGCCATCAGAAGAATTATATTCGCCTCATGGGGAAACAGTCTGTAGTATTAACCCCCTACATATTAGCTCTGATGAATACTTTAGAAGTAGTAGAGTCTTCTATATGTTAAGAGTGTAACTAATGCTAGTTTTATAAATAGAACAAACGGTTATTATAAGCCCCACAGTGGTCCTCTTCCTTTACACGTCCTTGAATTCGTCGATATATGATCTGTTACGTAACACAATATTCTGGAAGTTGAAATAAAAATACTTTGAAACTAAACTTTGAGTTAAAAAAAAAACTATTTAAATTGCAACAATTTGCTCTTTGGCTGTGTTGCTACTGTATAGTCTGCTATGATATAATAATCAACAGTGGTGGAAAAAGATAAAAGTAGCATTCAAAATGCATCAAAGCATAATTCTCAATGACTAGTAAACGCGATGCAGTCACAATGTCTTAAGTGAAAGATTAAAAAAGTATTAGTCGTGAAACTCAAAGTACCTACATTAAAAGCACTCATTCAGCAGTGTATTACATTGGGATTATTATTGTTGATGCATTCAAGAGTTCATCACTTTATTGTTACAGCAAGGAATGAATACGCTTTATCATAACCTGTAATTTATTTGATTATATTTTGTATTATGAAACTGAAATGAAGTAGTTAAATGTTGGATCGTTTCCTCTTCTATGTAATGAAAGTATAAAGTAGCAGAAATCGAAATGAGTTTAGTAAAGGTACCTCAAAATGTACTTAACTACAGTACTGCAGTAAATGAACTTGTCATATCGCATTACTGATCACAAGTTATTTCCTTGTGTTTATTCAGGTAAAGGAAAAGGGTTTTGCACTTTTTTGTAAAGTTGAATCAAATATGAAGAACTATTGGTTTTAATTTCCCCCACTATAATCATTGGTTGGGTGTGCAGTGTGCACATAAGGAGACTGTAGCATCCCGTTTCATTGATCCTATGACGCTGCTCTGCTGCATCGTGCAGATCAATGACGCTCTGCTGTCAGTCTCTGCACAGCTGGAGAGCCTCACAAGGTTACCGGGGAGGAACGGGCCATTGTGGCTCCTGTGTGTCCTGCACGGTCCTGCACCGTGAGGCGGGGCCGGGCTGCGGAACACCGGACCCGCCCCGGGGCTCACCACCTTCAGCCCCGGGGCTCACCACCCCACCTTCAGCCTGGGCTGCCAAAATGTCCTGCTGCCGCTGCTGCTGCGGCGGCTGGACCTGAGCTGGATGGAGCTGAACAGCTTTACAGAAGCGTCAAGATACACAGATAACTGAGTCAGAACCGGAAACTGTATTGTAGCCTTTCAAATTAAAAGCTTTAGTTGACTCGTTACCTGCATTTTACTTGCAGAATTGAGTCACTTGCACTATTTATGTTTATTCTTGTTATGTTTTAAGTATAGTTTACTGTATGTTGCACTATTGGAGGAGCCTGCAACTACGCTGTAGCTATCATGAATATGACAAAAAAAACATTGCATCTTAAACTTTTTTAAAAGAAACTTATCTTTGAACGTATGGGAGAAATCAAATTAACTCGGCCGGTTCTACCACACTATTTGACTGAGGTAAGGTAAGGTACCCCCAAGGGTAACAGAACTAGGCAAACAACATTTAACATATTTATACACTGTTGTATTAGTACTTTTATTTTATTATAGGATCTGAATACTTACACCACTGGTTAATGCAAAATGTAAGTGTGTATTGATTAATTATAACATAAATCTTGCATTTCAAAAAAGACTAAGAAGAAAATAATACAGGTTATTTCGGTAAGCGAAAAGGTAAACAACAAAGTTAACCTACAAATGAAAAACATACACAAGAGGATCACATTATATAGGCCTACTATAAAATAGTTTGTATGAATTAGTAGTTTAGTTCAATATTTTACAACAGGTTTTCAAATGTAATACTGCTTGAAGATTTACATTTAAATATATGTGTTTAAATGTAATTTAAAATGACACTTTCTTTTAGAATTATATTTTATGAATGAACACATTTATGACATGTTTAATTCTGGAAAAATTAAGTAATTAACTGTTGGATATTTTTAAACAAATCGTGTTCTTCGTTTAGAATATGTATTAAGATAAAACTGAAGTGTAGCAGGTGGTATTTAATTTTGAAATACACAACCGGAAGTGGTGGGTCTCCATTCTGGCTGTCTTGATGGTGCTTCTTATTTTCCCCAATATTAACCTTTGGGGGAGGGATCCTTGACTACGGCAACTACGGCAGACTACAGGCTGTACTTTCCGACTTGCGCTGTGTGAGTTAGGCAGCAGCGGAGGGTCTATCTGAGGAGACTCAAAAATAGCCCTCAAAGGCGATTAGGTATGACGGATACTCACGGAGGGGCTCCACGGGAGGACTGTACGTAGAGATGAGGATTCCTCCGGTGAGTAAATGTTTTCATGACATTTCTTACACTGTCTGTTGTTGCTCTGACGTTACAACCCGCCATTGCAACGGCAAGTGTTGTATTAACTAAGCCAAATAAGTCAGTGTGGATGTGGGGTTGCATGGTCTGTTTGGCTAGCTAAACGGTGAGTGACACCGAGAGGGGTGATGCACTATTTTACGTTCAATTACACAACACGCTGCTTTACGAGCTGTGGCTAAACATTCACTAATAAAAACACTAGCAATGCAGCAAAAAGCAAAATGTACTTTTTATGACTGCGAGAAATAGGCTGAGTTAACATGAGGAGGAATGCTTTTTTAAATAACCGTTAAAACCGTTAGCCACAGAATACCCGTTAAACCGTTAGCACCAAGCCCACCGAGCAGCAGACGGTTGGTTGAGTGTCCGTCAGAGGAGCACGTCTCTGCCGTCACTCGGAGCACGACTACCCGCTAAACCCTTGGAGCTAACCCTAGCCACCTTTTCCTCCTGATACACCCTGCTGCTGTACAGTGGGGTTATTTATCCTCTAAATATTTCATCATATTGTTATACCCGGCTTTGTTATAACTGTTTTGTAAACTTAACTCGTGGCCTTTTGAGGTGTGGACGTTACATTCAGCTAGCAGCTAATACAACTAATAACCTAAGTTCTGGTGCAGATAAATACACCTCAAATGTCGTGTTTGTAGCTGTTTTTTCATGATATACCACCTTTAATAACAAAGAGAAGCTTCCCATGGCTTAACCCAGTGTACCTGTGAATAATATTTACTATCTGAGGCTGTGTTTGGCCTGTAGGCAGCAGGCGCAGAGTGCTACTTTATGATTGCATAATCCAAGCTAATGGTCATTTGTGTTGCTCTGGAGAGTTTGTTAGTGCCATGTTTTTTACATTTACCTCATCATGTCATCTCAGGGCTTTTTATTTAAGAACTGGAGGTGCATTCATAAAAAAAGCAGTGGGCCCATCCCAGTGCCAGCTTGAATAGTCATCACCAGTGAGTGTAAAACGAATTTGTCACTGAAGAGAAATCCAGAACAGATAATATCAAAGCTTCTGGAAAGGCTTTACTACATAACACTCATCATTGTTCTTGGTATCTCTCCAGCTTGACTGAGTGACTGTTCAGGGCATTTGATTTTTTTTACCTCACTACATCCTCAAGCAGACTGATCCAACAGGCATGCAAAGACCAGCTCTCTTGTGTGCAGCAGAGACTTCCCAGATGTAGGTTACTGTACGCTTTCAGAAGCTATTACAAGTCTCTCCCTGATGGCAGCCCGGCACAGCAGCCTGTCTCCTCTCGCCTTTTCTTCTGTCGTGTGGCGGTTAAATGTAGATCAAAACATAAGGGAGAAAAGAAGATTATAATAGCTTTGGACACTTCATGTGAAGCAGAGTAGCTCTTTGTAACAGGAGGACAAGCCGCTCTCTTTACTTTTCCCATCTTCAGATCTCAAAGGATTTGCCATTATTAACCTCTCTTTTCAAATTATTGACAAGACTCATCTTTTAAGGATACAAACCTGTGGCTTGTTTTTCTTTTAATGTTTATTTCTGAAATATCTAGCTGTACTTGGGAATTGCAACTTTAAGTACTTGCAGGAGGAGGTAGACAACTCCCAGTCAGGGCGTTAATCATTACATAGTAATGTGTCAGTCAGGTCATGCGATCATGCTGTGAGAAAGTTATGTCAGTCCATTCTTAAAGAGGAAGTGATCATTGGAGGTTTCCTGTGTGCACTCGGAGGCGTCTGGAGCTCGTCTGTGCCGGGTATGGATCTATAAACGCTCTTATCAGGATGTGAGCCTGCAAACCTGGGACGTTTGTAGCACCAGGAGCAGTAGAAGAAGAAACTTTGTTCACAGGTCTGATTTCCTGTAGAACTATTTACAACCACTATCACATTCTCAAGGAGAGCTTAAACGTAAGAGTTTTGTTTCACTTAATCCAAAACATCCAGTAAGTCATCAGTTTCAAATGTGTTACTGAAACTAATAATCTCTCAATTCTTTTTTTTGCATTTAATCATTTTGCTTGTTTTATTTGATCAAAAGTCTAAAATATATATATTTTTTCAATATTGATCGCTTCCTTTATCTTTTAGTGTAAAATAAACATTTCTCAGCGCCTTCAGTGATGTCTTTAATCATCCAACCAATATTACAAAGTCTTAGGACTTTTATTTTGTTGTCACATGGCAAATCCTTATGTCTGTGAAACTGAAACATTTGGGCTTTTTGCTTGAAAAACCCCCAGAAATAATTAGACCGTTATAATATATATTATATTTCATAACCGATACAATGATTGTAACTTGGGAATTCCACATAATGTGTGAGGAAGTGATGTGGTTCCCTCACAGGAAACAACAGCAGGAAACCGAGTGTTGTTCTGACAGCGAGGACCTAATGAACTGTGGTAGCATTCTTGTAATCTGTCCAAGCCTCCTCGCTGTTTATGCCCTTGTCTTATTTAATTTAGCTGCCATGCCGGGATGTCCAGTCAGGCATGCTTTATCGTGTTAGTAGTCCGTTAGGCCATTTCATTATTAGCATGTCTGGCTTACACTGGAGGCTGCAGCGTGGCTGTGGAGGGGATCCTCTGCAGTTCTGCTTAGTTTAAAATAGAGTAAGGTTCCTTGTCTGGTTCTGTCATTACAATGTCAAGTGTCATCTTTTTATAACAATCTACAAAATATATATCCAGCTGCTCTAGTTTGAAGATTTGCAACATTACCATATGTGTATGCAATTTTAGATTAGATATCTCTTAGTCTTGTTAGCCTGATAAAACAAGTGATTTGAAAATGTCCCCTAATTTTGTGAAGTTTGTGGCTCAAACAATCACTACATTGATGCTGAAATAGTGAGGCCTATAGAAGTCAGTTAACAACATCAATCTGATTATTTTCTACAGTCTATGGGTTGAGTTATACATCAAAAGTCTATGCCTTGCTATGCTTTGAGCTACATTCTAACAGAGGTGGTGTTTGGTAAATGCTTAAAGTGGCAATGCTAACATGCAGATGGTATAAAGGTATATTGTGTTAGTTTAGTGTGTTAGCATGCTAATATTTAATAAATTCCCCTTAATGCCAAGTAGAGGTGGAGTTAGCTACGCACGTATTTTTTCACAAACTATTAGACACAATTTTGATCTGATGATGGTGCAAAACTTCAAGTTAGCTGATCACCAAAGTAGTTACAGAATATAACTGGGGAGGATATTAATGTCTGTACCAAATAACATGGCAATCCATTTGATACATATTATAATATTCCACCCTGAAACACCTGCAAACCTCTTCAAAGTCAGAAGGGTTTTCCTCCCTTTGAGCTTTGCCACTATCATGGCTAAAATAATACAAGTTGTTTACTGATAATAACAACAGCTTCACAAACATGAACAACTGCTTGATTTTTCACAATGTTGTAAGAAATGTGAACAATTGAGCTATTTGTCATAAGCATTTCCAAGACAATATTTAACAAACAAAACAAAAGTTCAGTCTGTAAAATCCATTTGAGGTCAATTAGAATAACTGTCAGGTGTGGTCAACTGTCAATGCACATCTTGATTTTCTTGTTTGACTCACAGCACCACATGTAACTGCTTGCATCTGATCGTTTTTGAGTAGTCTAGCTGAGGAGTAACAAAAGATTTAAAAATGAGATTGTGTAACTGCAGGCTCTCCGACTGACGCTCTCTCATGCACATATGTCTGCTTTAAAGCCTCTCCCCAAGTTTACATGTCTAAAAATACAAGCCCTTCACGCACTTTGACTAAAGATGCATTATTTAACGCCTCTGCTGAGTAATTAAATCTTAATCAGGGACGGGCTCCTGTCCTCATGGAGGTGTATCGTGGTTGTGTGTGTGTGTGTTTATATGTGCGCTGTCCTCTGGTGCTTTTCAGGCTCCTACGGTGCGAGACGGTTTCAGAAATCTTTAGAGGCAAAGCTCTCTGCTGAAGGAAAAGGTGGAGAGGTTTGACAAAGTTAAACTTTCCTGCTTGCATTGTTATGAATTTAAATTGTACCTGCTTTCATCTGTTGATTTGATAAGAAAAGCTAAGGGTTAGGACAACATTTAGGATTAGGGATGTCCCGATCACCTTTTTTTGCTCCCGATCCGATTCCGATCATTTGATTTTGACAATTTGCCAATACCGATTTTTCCCGATCCGATCTTTATGCAATGCATTAAGAGAAAAAAAACAAAAAAAGCATTCAAGTTGTCCCTTAAGGTTATTTTTTTTATTTAAATTGGATATTCTATCCAACATGGATATAGCTTCTTTTTTTCACAGCAGCATTGGATCAGTTCAGTTGTGCAGCATTGGATCAAAACAAAAAGCTTTCAGTACTCGTTAGCTTACTGCTACAATTAAACACTGCGCCCTGTCCACTCTGTTGCCAGATGTGAGAGAAATAAGCAACCAGGTCTATGAAAACAAGCCCCAAAGAAGCAACACATACATGATGTTGTGTAATTTGAAACCAAAACTAAGGCCTCAGGATGACTTCAAGACTTGAACATTGTCATTTTTGTTTTGTAACATTGAATAATTAAAAAAAAAAAGTATTTAAAAAATCCCGATCCCCGATTTTTTTCTCCCAATTCCGATCTTTTGAAAATCACGTGATCGGCTCCGATCCCCGATCACGTGATCTGCTCCGATCCCCGATCACGTGATAGGATCGGGACATCTCTATTTAGGATGTTTAATCGTTTTCAATGCTAAGGTTACAGTTTGTGAAATTAAACTCTATACAGTTAAACTCTTGTTAAAATGAATAGCAATGATGAGTTGATTAGGGTATATCATTTGCTTTTATGATCATATTGCTTTCAAAAATGTTAAACAAATTACAAATAAAACTAACGGACTGAAGCTGCTGACTGGGGTCTGTGGAATTGTTCAACATAGTGCTTGATCTTAAAGAAAATTGCAGTTTTGTTGAAAATCATTACATTTATGATTATTATTCACTGTCAATGTTTTTTCAAATCTCAGTGTATATTTATTTGAGCAGTAGTAGAGTTTCTTGTATTGATTTTGCGGTGACGTCACGGTGTGTGTTGAGCCCAATCTGAGTCATCATACTCAGTCTGGACTGTGTTTGCCTAATGGTTCGTAAGATGCTCTAATTAAAGCGGTGTGTCTTTGTTTCATTCACTGATGGATTATTTATGTTGGCGATATTCTTAATTTAAAGCTTTTTGTAGTCAAAGCTATTTAGTTTTCTATTCTTGGCTTTGGAATGGTTACTGCCATTTGACAGCAGTGTTTCCTTCAGCCTCGTTCCTGGTGCTGCAGAAATGATTTGACCCACGCGGTACACACTACATGTGTATCCTCCTCCTGTCCTGTGCTCTCACCGTTTGGCTGACGTCGTGCACATGCTTGCACCTTAAACTAAGCGGAAAGTGTGTTGACTCGGCTCCTTTCTCCGAAGCCTTCGCGCTGTGGAATATCTAGTCTCTGGTGTAATCCCTGGACGCTCTTGTCCTTATGAGGATGACCCTGAGGTTCAGCATGGCTGTTACTCATTTGCTGCCCCACACACACACACACACACACACACACACACACACACACACACACACACACACACACACACACACACACACACACACACACACACACACACACACACACACACACACACACACACACACACACACACACACACACACACACACACACACACACACACACACACACACACACACACACACACACACACACACACACCATCGCATCCTCACTCCAAGGTCCTCTCATCAGCAAGGACAGACTGGGCAGGTTTACTGTGCAGTGACTCGGGCCTCATCTGATTTCCATTCAGGCCTCTGCTTGCCTTGTCGAGCGTGAATGAGTATTTGCTCACGATGTATGATTATGTGCAATACACATGATAAGCTATATCCACTGTTTTATCATTTAAAACACGTGTTCATGGACTAAACTGTCTCCCCACATTTGTATTTCAATCCTTTATAAAAATGTTATAATGGTGAAAAGGCCCAGTGTAATTTCACAGAGCTCAGGGTGAACTCTTTTATCGTTTTTATCCATCCATCAGTTCAAAAGATGTTATGTTATTGTTTGTGACTAAGAAAAATGGTTAAATCTTTACATTTGAAAATCGGTACATTTTTGGCACTTTTGCTTGAAAAAAAAGTCTGATACAATTTATATGTTTTTAATGCATTTTTTTTTGTTTTTTTACTTTAAAAACAGCCAGCCTTAGCCTGAACCGTAGCTGGATGTATTGACCAGTACAATTCAGATGTTTAATTTGTACCTTTCAATCGCAATCCCAGATCAATGACTTTGCTGGCTTTACTTACTTCAATCAGGAGAGACGGTTTTGATGTAAGAATACATATTTATTGCAGAGATACACAAATTAAAGTAATGGTTATTTTGGCGATTTGGCCCCGTTGTGCAGGAAGTATCAGTCGGGAGGGGACAACCGATCCGATCAAACCCCCCGGGGTCTAGACAGTGGTGGTGGTGAATGGATGGTTGGGTCGGTCTGAAGGGGAGGGGCTTAGCTTGACCCTGGATTCAGAGGGACAGTAGGTGAAAAGGGGGGGAGGAGGGTTGCGTCGAGTCACCTGAAATGACAGCTGTCAGAGGGGAGAGCAGATTTAAAAGGTTTGGCAGAGCGCTATGATAGGCTCTTGGGAATAGAGCGAAGTGATTGGTTAAGCTGGAGAGTGACGCCCCCGATCACTTATTGAGAGGAGAGAGAGTAGTTACATCGGAATAGTAAATGAAGAGTAGAGACGGTCTTCCTGGTTGAACTTGTGCTGAGCTTCACTTCACGATGATTTGTTGCAGTTCATATACTGCAAGCTTCTAGGAAATGCTGTAATCTCACTTTTTGTGTTACCTTGTAATGAGACAAGCAGCATCCTTTTCCACGCAGGATGAGAAGCAGTTAATTGACTCAAAGGTGTTTCCCTCCCTCTCTAAGGTGTGGGCGCTGGGCGCTTGCCAGACTGGGTGAAGTGAGAAGTGAGAGGGGAACAAACCCACCACCTGGGACTGCTGAGGAGGACCTCTGTGCAGGTGAGGAGGGACGAAGAAGCCAGATATAATACATGTATACGTAGGAGTCAGAAATGTATTTAAATGAAGACTATGTCCAAGTTACAAAGCAAACAATCATGTCATACAGAACACGAGGCAATTAGCTGATGAGAACGTTTATGTCCAACTGTTATGATAATGAATTTATCGTTTGAGTCGTATTTTTAAAACTGAAACAAATGATCTGTTTCCAGTTTGAATCCAAATGTTTTTGCCCTTTTTTTTAATATAATATAAATGTAATATTTTGAGGTTAGATGATGGAAGTCAGTTGGAGATGTCACCTTGGACTTAAGGGGAACATAATCATTTAGTACATAATCTTATCATTTAATCGACCATGCAATAAATGAAGAAAAGAATAAGCGGATGAAATGATGCTGCAACACATTTAATGATGGCAAAACTTCAAAGAGGTAGAGCATGTAATACTTGAGTATCCTGAATGCCTCCTTGTTACTATATTCAAGGCTCATAACTCACTCCCTAACCTTCGCAATCATAAAGCACTTTTTGACCTTAGCTATACTTGCCTTTTATTATCTTTGTGGCCCCAGAGCAATCACAAACACACGACTGGTAGGGAAGGAAAATGAGAAGTAAGAGCCAAAGGGGGTTGGAGGGGATGTTTCTACTTAAACAAAGCTGATTGAAGTGAGATATGGGAAAGGAGATATGAAACAGGCCATGGGGGACATTTGCATACTGCATGGAAATGAAAGGATTTGTTATTAAGGACACTCTGTGTTTCTAGGTTCACACGGTCGTCGGCAGCGTGGAGCTTCCTGACCCATGGAGAATTACTTCCAGGCCGAGGCCTTCAACCTGGACAAGGTGCTGGACGAGTTTGAGCAGAACGAAGGTGAGCTCCTCTGTTTAGAAGGATGTGGAAAGGACACGGGGCCAGACAGTGAGTCATTGTGTCTGAGAGATGGTGTAATTGTGGGATTGAAGTTTCCGAGGAGCTGTGGTCAGGATGCCCTTATGTAACCCGTGAGTAAACCATCAGTGTGCCAGACTCAGCCAACACCCCACCAGTTCCTGCAACATTTACAGGTGTCGATTGAAAGTGTGCAGAGAGGAGATGGGGCTAATTGGATTATCAATTTCCCCCGGGCCTGTGAGAAACTGTGTAATTGGTGCAAGACAAGTCTTTTGTGTCTTCTTCACACTTAACGCTGACAATTACTAAAGAAATGGTGTTACGGCCTTTTTAGAGACAGTGCCTTCACAGACTTTATTTATGGTGATCGTAAAGTAAACACTGTGCTGTGTATCGCTCCCAGCTCTCCAGAACAAACGCTCTGTTATTACAGAGACTACAAGACTGCTCCTTTTCTGGATCTATGACTGAAGGTGACCCCAGAAATATGCCAGCCCTCCACACACCACCTATTTGAATGGTTCTCAGAGCTCAGTGTGTATTTTGGCTGTGAGCGATTATCTGTGTGTACTTTGCCAGAGATCCAGCTTGGCAGATTAACTCTGTGTGAGTGAATGTGTGTGTGTGTGCTTGAACCTGGTACAGCGCATGCCGAAACAGCTTAGCATGAGTTCCAGTGAATGAAGGAAAGCACTATACAGTAGCTGACTTGGCTGTAAAAGTCCTTTTGAATACATTTTATAAGATTTTCCGCTCGTATTACCCAGCATTCATGTGTCAGCTAGCTTGACTGATGTCTCCTAGGGGTGGCTGAGCCGTTTGGCCCACTTTCACTGAATTCCCACACTAATTTCCCACTCCCTGACAACCTCATTTCTCAATTTGTCCCCTGGTTTGGCTCTCCCATTTTTAGCTCTCGATCACCTGGGAGTGTGTATATTTGCAATAGTTCTTCGTAGCAGTTACTTTGAGGCTTCCTGTCATGTGTTTAAGGTTCATGATCTTTTCTCCGGGTACAAATCTGGGCTGAACTGAATTGTAGAAGGCTTTATTCATAATGTGAGAATTATAATTTTTGTCATGTCTATTAATGAAAAAAGTGTTTTTACACTTTGTATTTATTTATTTAAATGTGTCAGATGCAGAATAAGCTAATAGTATTATGCTATTTGGAGAATAAGATTTTAGGGGTGGCTGCATAAGATTCTCTCTCAATCCTGTGATCCTAACATTTCCCATAACTTATTAGTGGGAAATAAATAAATACTATGATTTTCAAAATTCACAGCGTGTTTTATTTGTCAGAATTTGTCTGGCTCGATCAGTATTTATTGTCGTTTATCGTTTCAAAAGTAACATTTTCACTGTAGCTGTATTAACCAGGCAGTCAAGCAGCAATCTTACAGCACCATACAAAATATATATATCCTTTATTTAACCAGGTGAAAGACTCCTTCAGATTAAAATCTCTTTTCCAAGAGTGACCTGGCCAAGAAGGGCAGCAAGAAGGAAGTTACAACAGATAAAACACAGACAAGACAGGCAGACAAATACAGCTGTAAGACACAAATCAAATGGCACATTATCAAGTCACTATGCGAAATAAAACAAACTATTAAAAACTGGCAACATTTAAAAAGATTTGTGGATATACGAGCACTCGCATCTGCCAATGGTGTCTTGTTCTCTGTCCTTTTTAAGATGGACCTGAATTCCCCCATAGTGATTCCATCTGAGAGTTTCAGCTCCTTCTGTACATTGTTCCAAGCTGTGGGGGCCGCGTATTTAAAAGCTGTTTTTGTTCTTACGTTAGGAACCAGCATCTGAATAACATCTTTGGAGTGCAGGCCATATAGACTTTCTCTCTGACACATATATGTGCAAATGTAGGAGGGAACCAACCCAAGCAGAGATTTATACAACAACATTTATATAACCACAATAACAAAGAAATGAATGTTTTTAATGCCTATGGTATTATAGAATATAATGACAGACGTTTAACCTTTCATTTGAAACCTCAATAGAAGCTTTTATATGTAAAAAAAAAAAGACTTATCTGCTAATACTTATCTTGTAATATCAAGGTGAAATATTATGCAATGTGCAGCAAAGCCACTATTGGTTCAATGTAAACTCTTCTAGGAGCTTTTGATCAAATAATGTATCAAGAGATCCATGTACTGATCAGTTTTCTTTCTCCCTCCAGATGAGACCGACAATCCCATTCTCTCAGATGCCAAGTGGACCCAGATCCTGGCCCCGCCGGCGCACCTGCTCTCTCTGAACCCCGCCCTGGCCCACGCAGACCTCAGTCCCGGGGAGAGTCCGCTGCCCTTCAAAACCCTCCCCAACTCCTCCAGCACCTCCCCGGGGGGAGACTCAAAGAGACTTCCAGGTCTAGAACCTCCATCCTGGGTAGAGGAGAGGCCGGCAGACGTCCACAGCCCTCCCCTCCCCCAGCCCAACATCGGCAAGCTGGTGGGCACCGACGACCTCTCGCCGCCCCCTGTGACGGCCTGCCCTGCTGTGGAGAATGGCTGTCCTGCAAGCCCAACACTGGGGGGGCTCAGCAAGAACATACATTCTCCTTCAGGCAGACCTCCTGGGGATTCTGATCAGGAATCGCATCGGGAGGAAAGAGCCGACTCGGCGTCAGGAGGAGGCTCCACCGTCGGTCACACTCACTTCACCTTTGAGGGTGGATTAGAAAAAGAAACTCTGGCACTGAGAATAAATCCAAATGTGCAACTAACAACACACAATGGGGAAGATGTCAAACAGGAGGTCTTACAGGACAATGGTCATGAAAAACAGACTGCTCACTTCAAACAGCAGCATGTAGAGAGTCTCCTGCATAGGGAACAAGACATTCGTAGTGATTGTAAGGTGGAGGAGAATGGTGTATCTCCTCCTGACAGGAACGGACTGGATATAAAGCAGAGGAGATGCGGTCCAAAGGGACAGATGGACCAACTCCTCAGAATACCAAGCCTTCCCAATGGTTTAGAGCAGGAGAGCAGTAACCATTCCAAAGCAGAGGAGACGGAGGAGGAGCAGGAGGAGGCTTTTTCTCCCTCTCCTGTCCCCTCCAAAGAGGACTCAGTCACTGAGGAGAAAGAAATGGAGGAAAGCAAGCAGGAGAGCAGTGAGGGAGTAGCAGTGGGGTCAGGTAGCATCCAACCAAAACTCAACAATCGCCTGCAGCCGGTCAGTGTTCCCTTCGGAGGAGCGCGACCGAAACAGCCGGTCAACCTCAAGCTCCAAATCCCACAGCCTCTGTCGGGCCAGGTCCAGAATCAGCTCGCCAACAGCAGGAACAAAAACCATGACAACCAGTGTCGGAGAGGCACGCCCTCTGAAACCACGCCCAGTGGGACTGAGCCCAGTTTAGTGGGGGTGAACGGAGAGGGTGTGGTCCACTCTCCTGCCCCGATGCCCTCGGAGAGCCCGGACAATGACCTCCAGGCCGGCCAGCAGGGCTCTCTGAGCAGGAAACCCTCCAGCTGCCTGGGTGAGGTGGCCCCTGTGTGGGTCCCCGACTCCCAGGCTCCTGTCTGCATGAAATGTGATGTCAAGTTCACCTTCACCAAGAGGAGGCACCACTGCAGGGCCTGCGGCAAGGTCAGTGCTACAGCTGGGAGTCTTCACCGTACAATCAAAATATATATTTTTCCTCTTACCTCTAGTGCTATATATATCAATTACAAAGTGAACTCCTCCATTAATAGATGAACACTTGTTGGGTGTAGTTTGGCAGAAGGTTAAAGGTGGGGTAGGTCATTCACTTCAAAAACACTTTTTGTCATATTCCATGGAATGCTCTTAACATCCCGATAGCAATGAATATATTAAACGCTTTGACAAATCCATACAAAAATCTCATCTCTGGAAGCCGTGGCGCTGTAAAAAGCACGACCAATCATCTGAGTCGGCCCGGCTAAAATAACTGGATGGCCTACCTGCCTGTCAGCCTTCCATCTGTGCACAAACTTATCTCGTGTCCTCATTGGTCATGTGCGCGTTTGTGTGTGTTGGAGGAGGGGCTCTGTAAGGAAGTCTGAAGGAAGTGGCAGATTTGTTCCGGTCGTGTACTTTCAAATTCTAGCGCACTCGAGCTGGTTTCTCCATTCTTACCTACCCCACCTTTTAAGGGCTTAAAATAGTACATGTTTGGTGTCAGCCCATCATAAATAAGGAGACTCAATATTTATACACATTTTAAAAATGATCACGAAACCAATCAGATGAAGTAAGAAATAGCTTTCACAAGCCTACTGTAGCCTGTATGAGCTACTAGAGTGCATCCATTAGATATATGCTGTATTGATATTAAGGTCGGGTGCATGACTTTGAGAAGCTCTTGCCAAAAAGCTCACTGTTACCATGCTGCGTTTTATTATTGCTTACTCCACATGTTTGTTCTCCATAATGTTCACACCTCCCCCGGGGCCTTGTCAGAGCGATAAGCCAAATGATGTTGGCCTTTCAAGATGGGTTTAAAGAAAGCTAAACTTGCAAAACACTTTAGCATTTTCCTGTAGATTGCACATAAGATAGAAAACTAAGAATGCTTGAATTAGATAATGTATGGCGTTTTTGCTTGAACAATTATTTTAGTGATAAACCAATTAGCAAAGGGGTTGTTTACTCATTTTGATTACCTTCTTTTGTTACTTAATACATTGCTTCATCTATAATACACACGTACCTGGAATCATCAGACCTGTAATGTTTGACAATGAAGCAGTTTTTGTTTAGGTAAAAAATAAACGTACGTAAATAAAAGATACAACTGCAAACAAGAGGAAAAGTAAGTGCGGGATAAAAAAAGAAGCAGAAAAACAACTTAAGCTTTACTGGGTTCTGTGTAAGGAGGTGAATGAAGTGATTTGATAGAGGAGTTATTGTGCTGGTAGCTTTCTAGCATTACGGCCCCCCACTCAAGCAGCGGGGTGTCCTCGCAGTGCCTTAAAGTGAAGGTGTGGTCGCTGACACTGCAATAGAAAATCTCCGGACTGCTTCTTAATTTCCCGTGGTGGTAAACAAACACACTCTGCCTCCTGAGCAGGGAGGAGCTGGCACTGCAGCAACACTGACACCAGCACTGGGCCCGCAAACAATATACACAGCGGGCTCCTCAGTGCACCCACCATCAGATGTGAGGGACCAATGTGTTTCTGGATAATGAAGTGTAATGAGGTGCTAATCCATTGAATGTAAAGTACCCTGTGCGCAGCTTTAGCTCACTGGAGCGCTGGCAATACAGGAAATGAGGTACAGGAAATCAATATCCATAAAATGGGACATTTGCGGCACACTTAATCACAACTCATTTCCAATCCTCCACCTTTTTCAAATCCTCACAGTATAAGTAAAATGTGCTTTCTCGAGTGTGCTCATCATTTTGTAGGAATTTAGTACAAATAGTATTTTTTCATTGTGTTTTCAAGGTGTTCTGTGCGGCGTGCTGCAGCCTGAAGTGCAGGCTCATGTACATGGACAGGAAGGAGGCTCGCGTCTGTGTCACCTGTCATTCTGCTCTGACCAGTGGTAAGCAGCTTTGCAAGTAGAAAGTTCAATTCTTTACAATGTATATGTGGCTTTTGAAATGTGCGCTTTGTATATTTCAATGGAACTGAGGATTCTGCTCTAGTCAAAAAGACTTAAACCAGTAAAAACAATTAAAATATTGGTCTAAAAAGATATTTTGTTTTGATCCCAATACTCAAAAGGTTCATATTGTGGTAAACTTAACCTACAGAACTGGTTGTACACAGAAATGAGTTAAATTCAAAGAAAAACATGTGATTTTTGTAATTGCATCCAGTACATGTGAAGCATTGAACTGTATGTAGTATGGGAATGGAGCACAGAGACTATATAAATAGTCCCTTTTCACAGCTGACATTTTGACACACAGGAAAGCACAGGTGTAATGAATGACACAATTACGAGTTTCATTCAGGAGAGTCTGCTGGCTCAATGTAATGACTTACTGCGCCACTGATTGGGAGAAAGCACTCGTTAATTAAATGAGTTTCACCTGTGCTTGTCATAATATGACATTCTGTCAATCGGCTCAATCAGGATGAAATGGACCGTTGCCTGGTTTGTGGTCGAGATCAGATGGCAGCGGCAAGGGTTGTGATAAGAAACTGCAAGTCAAGTTGGACAGTAGCTTAAAATGAATATACAGGAAGTCACCGAAATATTTACACCCTGTTAGAACTATCAGACCATGTTCTGTAGTTATAGTTGCAAATGTGAGTGTATCTGGCGTTGTATTCTATCATTTGTTCTTTTTGTGTCTGCATTGTTGACCACTTTGTAATTTCTTGTTTTGATAAGCGCCCTCAATCACATATGTAGGGTCACAGATGAAACCTTCATAGCCTATAATCTAAAATATTACATACAAAGGGATTTTTCTACAAAACAGACACAAATTAGCTCTTGGATCAGGTGACCGCAAAGCATTTCCCATCATGCCCTTGGGCTTGCAATTGGGGGAGAGCAGCTGGGACGCCTGGCTCTAGAATCTGCGTCCGCCTCAATATCATGAGGATATTGTTTCCCAGTGCGTGACATCATAGCAAGTCAGGCCAAGTCTGGACAAATAAGCCCAGTGATCATTGAATTACCAATATTTGTCTCTTTATAGATTTGGCATTTTCCACTTTCTTTCAAAAAAGCAGTCACCCACACAGCATGGGACATCTGAATGTAGGATTTGATGTATTGCTAATATTACATGTTCTACTATCATGATAGCAAGAATGTGTCTGACCTGTACTGATGGTGTTTTCTCTCTCTGTTAGCTCCATCTTGGGGGACGCTGGCCGCTGCAACCAACCACAGTCCGAACCCCAACAACCCCTCGGAGTACTGCTCCACAATCCCCCCCCTGCAGCAGGCCCAGGCTTCGGGGGCCCTCAACTCCCCCCCGCCTACCGTCATGGTGCCTGTGGGAGTCCTGAAACCAGCTGGCAACGAGGGTACACATTTTACATTGAATAAAAAATGCAATTAATTTGTTTACCTTTTTAAAGTGGCATTCTGTCCCCACTGATTTTAAAGAAATATTTGATATGCTACTTATGATAAGGGTTTGCTTGCATGCAGTTTTCTGTAACCTGGTGACTGTCTCATCTTCAGGGACCCTGACACGGGAACAAAGGAGGGTGTGGTTCGCTGACGGACTGCTACCTAACGGAGACGCATCAGAGTCCCCAAAACCTGCATCATCCAGTCCGGCCCCCTCCCACTCAATGGCCATATCAACGTACTCAAACAAATCCTGCACTGCTGAACACTCCGAGGTACGCTCAGCACGACAAACATTCACCCTCAGCTAATGCTATTAGGTGAGCGTGTAATGTTCACATTAGCTAGTCTGAAGCAACAAAGAACTCTTTCAGTGGGATTCTTGGTGGTTTACCCGCGGGGTCGCAGACTGCAAAACATTCAAAGGAATCATTCCTTGTTTGCTTAATCACATAAAGTTTCCCTCAGAACAAATACAACAAGTAAGTAAGTAAAGTTTCTTTATAAAGCGCTTTATACAAAGTCACAAAGTGCCTGACAAAACAATAAAACATCATCATGGGAATCGTACATTGATAAATGAACACACAAGCCACGTGATAAGAAGTCATAAAATACCAAAACACAATAAAACATCATGGAAACAAAATAAAAACGTAGTATAAAATCAAGCACACCGGTTACCCAAAGCCTGCCCAAACAGAAATGTCTTTGAAGAGCCTTAAAGGAATCAAGAGTCAGCAGACCGTAGATGAGCGGGCAGAGCGTTCCATAGCTTAGGAGCCACGACTTCGAACGCTCGATCGCCGCGGGTCTTAAGGTGGGTACGTGGGACAGACAGTAAATTGTGCATGTGTGACCTGAGTGGGCGTGGCTGATGTATATGGATGAATTAGGTCAGCCACATAAGCAGGAGTCTGACCGTGCAATGCTCTTTAGGTGCTGTAAGTACAGTCTGGTTGGTTCTGTTGTTGTTGTTGTTGTTGTTGTTGCTGTTGCTGTTGCTGCTTTTACACTAATTAGACCTCTGTTGATAGATAATATGATTGTTAGTGATTGCTCAGACGGCCTGCTCTGCAGACAGGACTTGATTTTATATAATCTGACTTTCACATAATAAATTCAGTAATAAAAAGATTTTAATTGACCGTACTCCAAAGCAAGGTAGTCTGACAGGAATAGGAAGTAAGTACGTTTTCTCGGAAATGCAAGCTTTAACCTTAATCTCTTTTTAAATATTACCCTCTTCCCAACTCCCTTATACAAAGTACAATACACCATATTATCATTTAAAAAAAAAAAATGTAATTAGTGTTGGCTATAAACAGAAAGGACTTAAGTCAAAATCCAACCATAATTCATACTGGCAAATTTACTTTCAAAGGCAAAGTAGCCTGATCTACAGGAAGAAGGAATTCTCCCAAGTTTATTTCGGATAAATTCACAAATATAATCTTGGATTTTTTTGGGGGAAAATGAACCCTTTCTGTCCTCCATAATCCATAACGTACACCTTTTTTGTACAAAAGTATTACAAATAAAAAAAACTGAATTGATTAGTTGTTTGGCCATAAGAGCACACAGATGTATCTATAATCTTAATCCAAACCTTTTGGATAATCAGGGTGTCCGCGGGGTCTTAAAAAGTATTACAAGTTGATAAATCAATTTAGCGAAAATGAAGGCTATTAAAAAGTAATAAACGGCATTTGCCAAGGTATTACATGTTCTTGTTTTCAATAAGTATATACATTGTCCAAAGAGGTTGTATTCTACAGTCTGCCTGAATGTAATCATGGCGTAGGTGTGTAGTGTGATTCTGTGTAGTTTATTTATGGCATCCCGTTGGATTGGACGTCATCTGAACAGGACATCGCACGCTCACTGCTTGATAGCGCGCGATGGTCCGTTTACGCCGGTTGTTAAACAACATCGTTATGAGGAAATGCAAGTCTGCGTCCAAATGGATGGAAGATAAGGAGAAAACAATCAATAATGTGTATTCAATGTTACACCAATGTAACCGGTTAGAACTCAAAGTGGCGATGAGGTCTTAGAATGTTTGGAAAGGGTCTTAAAAAAGGTCTTAAAAGGTTTTACATTTGACTTCAGGATTCCTGCATAAACCCTGCTAATGCATATCAATGTATGTTATAACTCACACTCCCCCCTCGCCCCACAGGCCTCTCACACCCCTGTGGCCCCGGTGGGCAGCCCCGTGGGCAGCTCGTTCAGCCTGATCCCGGAGGACGGGCTCCCTCCCATCCTCATCTCCACCGGAGTCAAAGGAGGTACGGGAGGCCACATCACAGGTGCTTGCCCTCATCCTCACCATTCTGCTGCCTCCTCATGGCTGCTGCTGCTGCTGCTGCTGCTGCTGCTGCTGCTGCTGTGTTTGTGCTTGTTCTCTGTGTTTTACATGTGCTCTGTTTCACGGCTCATGTTGCGACCACTCATTGTCAGTGGGGCGGGGGGGAGGAGAGGGATTCGTCATGGGAACGCAGTGATGATGTCCTAAATAACTGGGAGGGAATCTGTTTTCATTTCCTTCACTTGCCTCACATGCGACTCCTTTATCATCCTCACTCCGACATGTCCCGCCCTCGCTCGTTCCCGTCCATTTATCTAACTTTACCTCAACTCCCCCCTCCACCCTTCTCTCCTTCTTTTCCTCCCTCCACCCTTCTCTCCTTCTTTTCCTCCCTCCACCCTTCTCTCCTTCTTTTCCCCCCTCCACCCTTCTCTCCTTCTTTTCCCCCCTCCACCCTTCTCTCCTTCTTTTCCTCCCTCCACCCTTCTCTCCTTCTTTTCCCCCCTCCACCCTTCTCTCCTTCTTTTCCCCCCTCCACCCTTCTCTCCTTCTTTTCCTCCTCACCCCCTGCAGACTATGCAGTGGAGGAAAGGCCTTCAGAGATCGTCCTCATGCAGCAGCTGGAGGAGGGAGGCCCCGACCCCCTGGTCTTCGTGCTCAACGCTAACCTGCTCGCCATGGTCAAGCTAGTCAACTGTGAGTCACCCAGATGTTCCTCTACCACTGTTTGAATATTATTCACACTAGGAACCTCTGGAGGAGTAGTGCAAGGTTCTGCTTGTAAATAATTGGTTTAGTGCTCTGTAGATCTAAGACAAAGGAGAAGTTAATATTTGTACTGCATACATTTTTAATTATGCTTTAACTAGGCTTTTGTCTGTGAATTGCAGAGAAGCCAAAATTATGATTTGTCTTTTTTTGACAATGGATAAATCTCTCAACACCCGTATGAAACAGAACTGTAAACAGATTTACTTTTTCTTTATGGATATTTTACAAATCACTCCCTTTTAAACTTTATTCTTTTTTTAATGTCATATAGTATTTCATACCTGTTTTTAATTTATTCTCTTATTTTTTTATAACTATAATGATCATATAAACGTGTGCCTCGGAAATAATTGTTTACATTAATGGTGACCAAAACGTTTGAGACCCACTAAGATAACACTGAGAGTCCTTTAGCTCACTGAGTCTCTCAGTCTGACAGGAGAGGACTCCACTTTGTTGTTGAAAAAACTCCTTATATCCGTTAGCGTAGCTCGCTAGCACCAGAAGCTAACAACAACGATCTCCGGTACCGGTGCTCTCTCTCTCTCTCTCTCTCTCTCTCTCTCTCTCTCTCTCTCTCTCTCTCTCTCTCTCTCTCTCTCTCTCTCTCTCTCTCTCTCTCTCTCTTTCGCTCACGCACACAAAATGGCTCGTTCCACACACACACAGAGCCGAGCTTTAATGAAACACAGAGACCCATACGTAATAGTGCTGTATGATATTATTTTCGAATCAATAATTTTTCAAAATATGTTTTTTTTTTTTTTCAATAACCATTTTTCCTCCTGGTCTCTCGCGCCCCCCACTTTGAGAACCACTGGATTAACTAGTTAATTCCTTAATACATTTTCTGAGTGTGCTGCCTATTGTATAATCTGCAACAAGGAGCAAGCATAGACTTCCAATGCGTTAAGTTGTGATTTTATTTCCCATGCTGTATTTAAAGTGCTTTGCTGGATGTTCATTTATTCATTTGAGCACTTAGCAGTTATTAACATTTAAGATCTTAGCATTTTAGGCATTACAAGAGGGCAGGAAAAAAAACACCTTGACAGACAGATGGGACATTACAGTTTCTCAATGTTAAATGGTTTAAAAACATAGACACCTAATAATTCACATTGTAGCTCTAACTGTTATCATTAAAGCAATTCTATGTTGCTTTTTGTTTGTGAAGTTTACTAAAAAAGCAAGGAACATGACACACATTTAATTTCTGTCTGTGCATTTTTAATCTTGTGCTGGTGTTGCCTTTATGTAAATCTGACTACAATTATTTCAGACTTGTTTGGGAATCATTACAGAATTGTGCTATATTGAAATGATTCTAAGGAAGTTTACTTTTTAAAATATCTGAAAGAACCATAAGAAAAGTGTATGGCTCTGATGTAACGGTCACGTGCAGGAAATAGTTATTGACTCTTTTTCTGTTCTTCCCCCCCACAGATGTAAACAGGAAGTGCTGGTACGTGACGACGAAGGGCATGCACGCCGTCGGCCAGGCAGAGGTGGTCATTCTGCTCCAGTGTCACCCTGACGAGAAGACTATCCCCAAAGATATCTTCACACACTTTGTGCAGCTCTACCAGGAGGCCCTCAGTGGTGAGAACACAAGTAACAGCTCAACCAGGAGGCACACTGTAAAACTAGTCCACCTGCACCGTGGGCCCCTCTGGAGGGAGATGGCAGCTCATTAGTAGTCATTAGTCTACCTGTCAGGTGCTGTTGTGTTCAAAATGAGCTAACCTTAAAGTAATGTAAGGTGGAGAAATGTCCCAGCTCTATGTTTTGTTCCATAGAGACAACAGATGTTCCTAGTTGTCCTCTATCTGGAAACCAGGTTCCTGTTCACCGCTGCTGAACTGCGTCTCTGCCTATTTCTACTACTACTACTACTACTACCACTACCACTACCACTACTACTACTACCACTACTACTACTACTACTACCACTACTACTACTACTACTACTACCACTACTACTACTACTACTACTACTACCACTACTACTACTACTACCACTACTACTACCACTACTACTACTACCACTACTACTACTACTACCACTACTACTACTACTACTACTACTACCACTACTACTACTACCACTACTACTACTACTACTACCACTACTACTACCACCACCACTACTACTACTACTACTACTACTACTACCACTACCACTACCACTACCACTACCACTACTACTACCACTACCACTACTACTACCACCACCACTACTACTACTACTACTACTACTACTACTACTACCACTACTACCACTACCACTACCACTACCACTACCACTACTACTACTACTACTATTTCATGAAAAATGGTCTAAACATTATCACCCTGCTGTCAGGTCTCCTCCCTCGGGGTGTGACACCTCACCAACGCTTGTCTTGCGTTTTTACCCCCGTATGCTGCAGAGCACAATCGGCTAATATCGGGTGACTTTGACGGCTCGCTCCCCTCAGGCTGTTTCCTTTTTAATATTCTCACTGGAGCAGTTTCAGGCTGTTGGAAAAGAGCCATACTGTGTGTGTCGTTCCTGATTAACTCGCCGTCAGTCAGGACTGGGGAAGAACTGCTGGCTTTAGCAAGTCCCGGCCCCTGAGCCTCGTCATGCCGTTTTTGCAGTTTATGGCATGTAAAGCCAGCAATCCCTCCCGCATATAATTAGTAACATGAACCCTTTGTGGGTAATATGAGGCTCTAGGGCAAACATATCTTTTATATTCATTGCTGTAGAACTCAATTCAGAGTCAGCAAGGCTCCAAACATTCCACAAAATAATCCAAAGTATACATTTAAAGCCTGTTTCTTTCTCAAACATACAGTGCCCAACACACTTTTCACATGTTGGTCTGCATTTACCCCACCCCTTTCCGAAGAAAAGTGTAATATTACTGCTATGTTCTCCCCCACCACCATGCTGTTTCACCAACCCCCCCTCTTTATCCTCACATCTCCTATGCCACTAACCTCTCTCCTCTCCTTCCCTCCTCTCCTCTCCTCCCCTCCTAAAGGTAACGTGCTGAGCCACCTGAGTCACTCGTTCTTCACGCAGAGCTTCCTGGGCAGCAAGGAGCACGGGGGCTTCCTGTACATCAGCCCCTCCTTCCAGTCGCTGCAGGACCTGCTGCTGCCCAACCCGCCCTACCTCTTTGGCCTCCTCATCCAGAAGTGGGAGACGCCCTGGGCCAAAGTCTTCCCCATCCGCCTCATGCTGCGGCTGGGTGCAGAGTACCGCTGTGAGTCAGGGCTACTGGGGTTCTCACTGTAGACGGTAGCATTAGTGATAGGGGACTTAATACAATGTAATGTTATTTTAAAGCGTTTACACACAGTTTTATTCACATTTAGTTTTATTTTAAAAAATCTCTATACACACAAATACCATTTCAAAAGTTCATTCTCGTCCTTGGGAAACGTAGTATTAATATAATACTATATTTGTTATGGAGCTTTCTTTAATAACACATGATCTCCATAAGCAGATTATTGTTTTCCCAGTAAACGTGGAAGTGTAGCTTTTCATATTTTAATGCATTTTGCTATTTTTTCGCTGTTAGAAAAGTGGCTAGTTTGCATTACAAGCAAAGACATCAAGGACATTCTGGGTGACATCCTGAGCAAGGCACCTGGCTACCAGAACTACAAACAAGCTGGAATAGTTTGTAGTTCTTGCTTGTAGTTTTACTTCTCTCACTGCGCTGGATGCAGGAAAGAAAGATTTTGCAGATGATTTTGCAGCTTCAAACTCTGCTTTCTGTTTTCATTTGAGCACACATCCAAGAAATGTATTGCTTTATTTAAATACATTTTGCAACAACATGTATAAGATATCTGCACATTAGGGGCAGGATTTTCCTTTAACAAAATGTATATGTTTCTTTCATGAGAACCAAATGTCACAATTTGGAGAAAGGGAGAGCTTAGAGTGTCAGTGTCCTCTTATGGTTGGTTTGATGGTTTCTTTGGGTAAATATTCCGATCTAGTTTAATCCAAATAGCTTAGTATGTCAGTTGTCAGAAGACGCCTCTATACATCAAACTAGCCTGCGTTTCTCACGGCTTCTCGCATGAACCAGCACGTCTTGTGAGGGGGTTTATCGGAGAGCCTCCTCTCCCCCAAATCCCCTCTCTCTCAGCCGAGCTGCCTGCCTCCGCTAAGCCTCGCCTGCTTCCAGCCCGGATGGAATACATTAACACAGCCACATACGGTCCAGGCCCTTCAACACTAAATACCCTCATCACCTAAAATGAATCTGCCTAACAAACGGTGTAGCTCTCTAAGTCATCACCTCTGACCTGTAGTGGTGTCCAGCGGTTTGTGCAGCACGCCATCGTACAGATCTCCGCTGAACTGCAGATTTGTTTTTTTATTGCTAATGAGAGTTTGGGGCGAGAGCTCTTTTCCAGCTGTTTGCTGAGATAAAGCTACAAATAGTCATCTAAGAAGCTTTGGTTGCTGGTGAAAAAACACCCTTAGTTATCAGTTGTGGATTAGGAGTGTTCCTCTTAACAGCAGGGGGTGCTCTCTTTTTGATCTGTGGTGTTTCTTCAGTTCATTTGCATTAATGAGTGAAGAAGAAAAAAACACAGGAAACGCGACTTGGAAAAACTGGAAACACCTGCAAAGCAAAAATAGGCATGGAACCGAGAGTAGGGAAATAAATACAAATAATACAAACAATCAATAAGAAATGTTTTAACAGCAGCCAAGTACATTTCAAATCATTTTAATGTTTTCTAAGAGCATATGTAATGCCACACATTGTTGAAATATGTATTCTAGATAACATGTTGGTAGTAATACCTTTCCATTTTGGATTTATCAACAACTAACCATTTTCTTTGCAGTCTACCCCTGTCCGCTGTTCAGTGTGCGCTTCAGAAAGCCGCTCTTCGGAGAGACCGGTCACACCATCATGAATCTGCTCGCAGTGAGTGCCTTTTTCTTTTTCTCTTCCTGTATTATTATTTATTTCCAAGGCTTAAGAGTTCTGCTTTATGTTGTTGAGGAATAACATTTGCCTGGAATTCATTTTCCAAACTGTAGTGCACTCTCTGAAGTCAGACAGAGATGACACGTTACCAAGACTGCAGTTGAATA
>NC_136907.1:71753065-71910565 GCF_949606895.1 Notothenia rossii | reverse complement strand
GAAATAGAGCCTTGGTGAAGAGCTGGGTGTAGCGTTTGGCTGCGGATTCTCCAACAGATGGGAACGCAGTAATGTGAAGTGGGGAGCGTTTCTCAACAGCTTGCAGACGAGCGATCAGCGCAGCAAGTGGTTAAAGCCCTCCGGATTCTCACTTTTATTTCTGATTGGCGATGGGCGGCTTCAAAGAGAGGGAGGGGATTTAGCAGAATTAGCGCGGGGATCTTTCGACTGTTGATACCCACCCCTGTCAACGTCTTCTCCACACAATCTGTCATCTTAACGCCGTCTCATTCCACTCGAGGACCTCGCCCACATTCCCTCTGCAATTAGGCTTATCCAGACGGCCTCTGGGTGCGTTTACTGAAACACAACAGAGGGGAGATTAATTATACATGGGTTTCATTTGTCCTTGCAGCTGATGAAAGCCATGAATAAGTCCAACGAGCACGTGCTGGCCATGGGGGCGTGTTTCAACGACCGGGCCGACTCTCACCTGGTGTGTGTCCAGAACGATGACGGGAACTACCAGACGCAGGCCATCAGCATCCATCACCAGCCCCGCAAAGGTGCCGACACGCAAACACATCCATTACCTTTCCTTTCAGCTCTCTCCGTCTGCTTTTTAATATCTGGAGCTCTGAAAATCCTCCTCCTGACTGTCTGATGTTACTCTTTGTCCTGGCTGTTCCCCTGAAATGTAATTCAACCTGGATCTATTGTTCATTTGTGACGTTCAACTGAAGCTGTGATTATTTTGTTCTACAGTTACTGGAGCCTGCTTCTTTGTGTTCAGCGGTGCTTTGAAAGCCTCGTCCGGCTTCTTAGCCAAAACCAGCATTGTTGAAGGTGAGAAAAGTAACAGAATACATGTTGGCTGTAAAAAGGCTGGAATAATAGTTGAGAGAAATGTTTGAAGCTACCTCGCAAAGCTCTCGCTACACAGAAAGAATATTTGGGCACAAAATGTAATGGTTTAAACTGACCAACTGGGAAAGTGTCTATACTGTTTATAACATTAATTAGGCTGTGGGGGGGAAATATAAAAACAAACTAATGAGAAAATGCTTCCTGGTAATATTTGTATTTGAATGTGATTGTTGGGTTAATGCTGTGCTGAAGTATCTTTTAATTTGCAATGTATTTTATTACTTGAAATACACAAAACATAGAGATCCACATCTGAGGCCTGTACTACGAATCGAGTTCAACAGACCCTGGATGTTTGAGTTAGCCGGATGAACTAACCCAAAACTGGTTATCAACTTGTTAACTCAAGCCAGCTTTGCCCTATCTAGTTAGGTGCGCGTTCACATAAAAGGGGTGGTATCTGGAGCGATCGACCAATCACAAACATGGAGAAGCGTACTGACAGCGAAGCGCGTCATACTTCCTGAATGAAAAGTCAACTATAATATTAGACACATGAAGAAGTTAAACTTTAAACATCCATGACTTAAACACTTTCTCCAGGATAAAAGCCACATAGCTGCACCTGCCAGGTGAATACAGCTGGTAACAGAAAAAGTGTTTGAATGCGTACATTAACAGGTTTATGATATCACTGCCCCGTCTAAGACACGAGTGGATTTGTCTCGAGTGTTTCGTCAACTTAATGTGTTGCTTAAAATAATACTTCTGCCTACAGTATGTGACACTGAGTGTTGCACGACCAGATACGGCTCAGCTGACTCAGATAAGGAAATATATGATACATTATGATGTGATATGCCGCGGACTGTACGTAATGTTACTTTGATCCGGTTACTTTTGTTAACTTGTGGCAGATATTTAAGTAAGCTTTCTTAACGCTAATGTTATAATAGTCAGATTGCTCTGAAGATGGGAGGTGATGTTCTATTAATGTCCACGACACGTTCACACAGCCGGCCGTCTTTCCTGCAACGGCAGTTTTTCTGTATTTCCTTTCTCCTGTAAAATGACTTGATCGCTTTAAACTCCGCACACTGAGCTCTGATTGGTCAGTAGGCGGTGCTTTCACTGAGTTGATCTCTTAGCCTGCAACCTAACCTGCTCCGGAGCAGGCTAGCCGTTCAGCATAAGTTACCATGGAGATCTAGCCTGCTAAGAAGAGAACCAGCTTCGTAGGACCGGAAACCCCGAGTTTTCCCTGAAGTTAGCTGGCTAAGCGAAAATCCGGCTTCGTAGTACAGGCCTCTGGTTGCTTGATCTGTAATAAACAGCCTCTCAATATATTTTCATTAAATGTACTATATCATGATACTGTATATAATATGTATATCATGATACTGTATATAATATGTATATCATGATACTGTATATGATATCTATATCATGATACTGTATATGATATCTATATCATGATACTGTATATAATATGTATATCATGATACTGTATATGATATCTATATCATGATACTGTATATGATATCTATATCATGATACTGTATATAATATGTATATCATGATACTGTATATGATATGTATATCATGATACACAAGGTGGTTGTTATAATTTTTCCCACTGCTATCTTCATCTGACAACTATTTTACCATCTATTATTCCACTGTTCATTTTTTTTATTTAGTCTGCAAATATTTAAAAATGACCATCACAATTTTCTGAAGTCTAAGGTTACAGTCCACAAAGTCAAAACATATCAACTAAGAGCAATATCAAACGGAGAAAGAAGTGAATATTTCCAGTGATTTGTTATTGTACCTCCATGACGCTTCTGGGTCTCATAAAAACTGTATTTTACAAAATGGTCCAAACATGTCTGGAGAGGTTGAGTTGGACTCTTGTGTTCTAGTGGTGTCCAATCAATGATCTCCTCTGTCCAGCTGCATCGTTACCCTCATCATGAAGTGATCTGATCCTCGTGTTAAATCAGCTGCGTTTCCTCTTTTAATGGAAATGGTTGAGTAATTGACTTGCAGATAATTCGACTCTTTGTTTCAGCAGTAATCCTGATAATGGCTCTTTTTTTTTTTCTCAGACGGTGTAATGATCCAGATCACAGCGGAGACCATGGACTCTCTACGGCAAGCCCTGAGGGACATGAAGGACTTCAGCATCACCTGTGGGAAAGCAGACCAGGAGGAGAACCAGGAGCTCGTCCACATCCAGTGGACAGAGGACGACCACAACTTCAACAAGGGGTGAGAGGGGGAGGAAAGTGAATAGACGGGGAGAGGGAGGGCGGACGAGACCCGCTTATCTCACGGATAATTGAGCTGATGGCTTCCCAACCGCCGCTTTACTACTTTGCTATCAAAGCGTATTATGCATGCTCGGGGAATCCTTCTGGAGGAAAGGGTTGCCGGGTGGAATGATGTGGTTTGACGAGGCTTTGAGATACAGACCAACGCAATCAATTTTACAGGCAGTTTTGATCAAATCTGCAAATTGAAATGTGAGTGGTTTCAGCTAGGGGTGCATACCGGTACCCGGTGTTACCGAAATACCGGTTACTGGCGGGCGGCTACGGTATACTGTACAGAATTTTTTTTTTTTTAATAAGTGAGGGTCTGTAACCACTGCCAGTCTGAATGGTGGGGTCTGTAATCAAAAATAAAATGGTGGTTTTAGGATTTGGAGGAAGATATTTTTGGTTGTGAGGGTTACGTATATCCATTATATGCTTTAATGTTTTGTTTCTGGCCAACCTCATCCACAGTCTTAGACCAGTGATCTCCCCACGAGCCTTCCACTGTAACATCTGTTCCTGATTCCTCTGTTTTATTAAACGCTGTTGTTTTCTGTGTCTTGGTCGTTCAGTGTCATCAGTCCCATCGATGGGAAGTCCATGGAGTCCATCACCAGCGTCAAGATCTTCCACGGCTCCGAGTTCAAGGCCAACGGAAAAGTCATCCGCTGGACAGAGGTAACACACTGAGGCTCATTTCACTGGTTCACCTGATCTGTACCCAGAAGGACAATCCTTCTTCCACTAGTTTGTCATTATCAACCAAAAGATATCATGCCTCCGCCTCGAGAATCTCTCAGTGAACTGATATGGGTGGTCAAAGATCTTGAGTTATGAAATGTGGCCATAACTCAATAATGTATACTTTTATGAAGACAACTTACCTTCTTATGACATCATACCATCACTTTTGACTGATACTGTACAAGGTGATTATTTGATGATTATACTGTGACTTGCTTTTATGCCATATTACTTTTTTAGCATTACTACACTCTGACTGTTTTTAAACATTTTCTGTACTAATCTATTCATCTCCTAAAGCAGTGGTTCCCAACCTTTTGCAGTCAGGCCCCCCTTGGGTAATTAGAAATATTTTCGAGCCCCCCCCCCAACCTGGTTCCCACCGAGATTGGTGGAATTAATTGTATATAGTTTTACAAACATTACCTTTTGTCTGCTAATAATAACAAAACAAAAAAATCCAACTATAATTGTATTATGGATTGAACATGAACCAAAGTGCTTGACCCTGTGCCACTGTGAAATAATGAGGCATAATTTAAACAATTACAAATACGTTTTATCGATCCGGTTCTTTAACAGTATTTTTATAGGTTATTTTTTAGGGGAAAACATTTAATTAAACAAAATTCACATTGACTTATTGTGTGTATTGTGTGGATTATGGGCTGCTAGCACACATGAGATACCTGCAGTGGTGGTAGTAAGTAGATTTACTCAAGTACTGTACTTATATTGAGGTACTTAAGTATTTCCACTTTTTCTTCTTTGTAATTCTGCTCCTCTACAGTCCAGAGGTAAATGGTGTACTTCTACTCCACTACATAATACCTTTAGTTACTTCACAGATCTGGAGGAATGATGTTGAAATATAATCAACTCTTAAATCAGACTTTAGCGCCACCTGGAGTAAATTCACAATCCGAGTACTTCTTCCACCTTACACGTAATTGGAGCAACAGAACTCCGAGTTAAGGAAGTTGAAAACGGTGCATTTCTCAGTATGAATATGATGCCTTTTGGGCAGCTGGTGGACAGATTGCTCGTGTTTCCGCGGAAATACTTATGGCGAATGAGCATTGACCGCATCGAGCTCTGTTCTCCACCTGCGGATCTCTGTGTGCACGGCGCTGCAGGCGAGTCTGTGAGCCCCCCAGGTTGGGAACCACTGTCCTAAAGCTTGTAATGTGCTATATATACACTATATGATGTGCAGAATACTTAACAAGGATTTCATTCAGAAGATTACAGTCATAACTTTAGTCTCTGTTGAAAAGTAAAAACATTGTTAGACAGAATCACAGCCCTCATTTAAAACACGGTTCTGCCTCTCAGTTTCTACGACTGTTTAAAAAAATGTTCTGTACTAATCTAGCCCCCTCCTAAAGCTCGTAATGCTATATATACACTATGATGTGCAGTATACCTATGTAACATGTATGTGTCATAACTTTAGTCTCTGTTGCTGTACTATTGGAGCGGTTAGTGTCAGAAACAGAAACACGGCCTTTAATTAAGACCTTTTGATTTGATGTGTCTCTCAGGTGTTCTTCCTCCAGAGCGAGGACCAGCCCAGCGGTCTGAGCGACCCGGCAGATCACAGCCGGCTGACGGAGAACGTGGCGAGGGCGTTCTGCGTGGCGCTGTGTCCCCACCTGAAGCTGCTGAAGGAGGACGGCATGGCCAAGCTGGGCCTGAGGGTCACGCTGGACTCAGACCAGGTGGGGAACCTATTATTATATTCTGTATCATCGTAGTGTTTAGTTGGACTGTAAATAAAACGTCGGGACAAAAGCAGCACGTTTTTTGTGGAATCGTAGATATGACATAAATACTAATAACTTAAAGATTTCAGAGACCATATCAATTGAATCTTGATGTTTTGCTGACAGTAATGTGTAGCGAGGATCCAGTCTAACATGTTGTCACGGTAACAGGTGGGTTACCTGGCGGGAAGTAACGGGCAGCCCCTCCCCCCTCGATACCTGAGCGACCTGGACAGCGCTCTGATCCCCGTCATCCACAGCGGGGCCTGCCAGCTGAGCGAGGGCCCCGTCGTCATGGAGCTCATCTTCTACATCCTGGAGATCGTCTCGTAGAAGCCTCCGAACCCCGTTTGTTTTATGACGTCACCCCTCCCCCCCCCCCCCCCTCTCCCCCTCTCCAGCCGTTTGACCTTGAGGCGGGTCGCAGCATCTCGTCAGCATCTCGTCAAAACTATGCATCGAGTAGCCAGGTCCCTGATGATCACATGACCCTCAGCTGACAGAAACCCTGACCCCTGCTGGTCCTGTGAGGCGCTGCGAGCAGGACACACACACCTGAGGTCAGACTGTCGATCAGTGTGTTTCACAGCGCCGTGAACAGTATCAACTCCCTGGAAGGATTTTTGGTTTTTACATCATTATATTTTACACTAATTAACAGAAAAATAGGATTAGTCGGAACTCTACAGAATCGAATGACTTCATTGAATCATCCGACCTTATTTATGATTTACTCTGACAGTCGATTAGAGAAGCAATACCATTACTAAACGTAATATGCAAATTTACTTTTCTTTACAATATTATAAGTTATCATAACTAAGATGTCTAATAAAAAAGGTATTTAACACACCCTCATTTTTGTTAGATTTAAAAATAAAACTAATTGAAGAAGGATATAAGTGAGTTGATTTTAAGAAGGTGCTCTATTTATTTTATTCACTCCAGCAGTCGGATCCTATTCAACTCACAATTTGTCCCAAGATCCCACCTAGCTCCACTTCTGCTACACCTCATTTTTTTTTTAATTATATTTGGCAGCTGAGCAGATTCATGTGGTTGCTTCGCCTCCCATTTAATGTAAGAGGTGCAGAAACGAAGGACTTGCTGAATAGTAACGCAATAAACTATTAATAATAATAATAACATCCTTATTAAATGGTTGTTTTCTGTTGATCAGTGTAAAAACTGAAGCCACTTTGTGCTCTGGAGTTGTAAAACAATGATTTCCAGGGAGGCTGGATACTTTACAGGCTGTGTCTGTAGCTCATCGTCACGGTAACGTCACGGTAACGTCACTGTGGCAGCCGGCGCTCCTGAAGCTCTGTGTAGCACGGAGACTCGTATCCACTGCTGAAAGAAGTCCGGATCATTCCTTTTTGCAGCAACGTTAACAAAAAGGAACTCTTTAAATCATCCGATGAGGAATCCCACGGTGTTTCTGTTTGCTGATTTTATTTTTATTTGTCGCACCGTGGTGCTCAGTGCCTGCAGCAGCGATCCATCAAACAGAAACATTTAGCTTCACCTCCTTAAGCTTTATCATCAAACACCAGAGGCTTTACTTCATGTACCTGTTGTTAACCTTTTTGTAAGCACCATCTGTAGCCTCCAGAAATGAAGACTGTGTTACCGAAGCAACAGAAAGCCCTTTTGTCCAACAGCAGATAAAAGGAATCGAAAAAAGCTTTATTGACAAACTGGATCTGAACATAAAGCTCATCATCAGTGCTCGTTGTGTGTCCTCCACTCAAGTTATTTCAAGGAGAATAACTGTTGAAGATGTAAAGATATATAAATATATATAAGAACTGTATTCATTTGCAGAAGCAGTGCACTGGATTCTAAGCCATTAACAGGAGAGTGAGAGCGAGCTGCCGTTGTGTCCTGAAAGACGTTTTTATTTTCCAACGGCAGAAGAGACGAGTGTTATTGAAGATCCTGCAGAAACAAAGAGTTGGATTGGACCTGAATCTGAATGTATCATCCTTCCAAAGTCATGAACATCCTACTAAAGACTTTTCAAAAACGTTTCGTAGGAAGCGTGCAGATTTGAGTAACTGAGCGTCTTCACACAGATCTGCTCTGGACTGCGCTCTCCTGCAGCTTCATGGACCTGGAACAATTAAAGAATGTATTCCTCCTGTTTCTGTTACAAATCTGCAATGTGTGTGTTTTGTTTCTGGCTAGACTAATCACCAAAAACCACCCTGTCGTGTCCAAATGTACATCGCATCTATCATTCTGCATTATGGCCATTCCTCCTGCTTTTACATTAGCTTGATTTAAAACCGAAGGGGCTACACGAAAGGATTCTGTTTGGTAACGCAGTAAGGGTTTTTTTAAAAGCAAAAACTCGTCGTCATAAGTGAGGATCAGACAATCACGTGGAAATCTGCAGACGAGCCTTCTGAGTTAGACCCGTAGCATTTAGTTGATTTCTCAATCTGAAGTATTTTAGGATCTCGTGTAGCAGAGTAACGCTAGGTCATCAGTTCTGGGTTTATTACTGTGATCAAACCAGAGCGTCTCGATCACTGTGTGACGTTCATCTGTTGTTTTTCTGACGCGTGCAATATGTCCTGAATCCAAAAGAAAAAAGGTGCAATTTGTTTGACTGAAAAAGTAGCATTTTGGTTTTTTATTCAGTTACTCTCCTAAATTATAACACTGCATGCAAACCAGCTTGAAACGGTGAGAGAAAATCAACTTTGCATTTTGACAGTTATATCTTTTTAGTTTGTGGATTAAATCAAAAGATAAATCCAGTCGTTCATAAACCGGGTTTTGGTATCCGTTTTTTTTAATAAACAAACGACAAAAATGTTTAAAAAGCCAAAAACCCTGTGCATCTTTTGTTTCCTCTACACTACAAATGTCAAGAAAAGTGGTCTTTATGAAAAACTGTAGTATATGTAAAATAAATACTTATAGAAAATTGAAATTTGTTGGAGTGGTTTAGTTTCTACCTCGTTTTCAGGTTCAACGGTTTCCTTTGAACTCGAGTAAAACATGACAATGCAAAATTAAAACAAGAGTTTTTAATTGGTACATTTTGAAGCAGGATAGGCAAATTCAATTTAAAACAAAAATATAGCCTTGATTCTGTTTTAGATTATCATTAAGTAAAACCAACAACATGACATCATCGTTCTTTAGAAACACATGTTTTACCAGAAATTAAAATGATGTTTATCAGTGTTTTAAATAAACCTAAACATGCATTGATTCATGAAGTTTTCCTCAGAAGGAGAAACAGAAATGTGGCGACCACCGTAACTATAGGCAACCGAGTGATGTTGCCGAGGTAAATCTGTAGAAGTGGCTCAGAGAGTCGGGCCGTTTCTCAATGTCGAGTAAACCTGCTGCTGCAGAGCCACTATTTCAAGTATACTACGCCATCGAGTGGCGCCGAATGCTGGGCATTTAAACAGCCCTTCGGCGCCACTCGATGGCGTAGTGGAAATAGTGGCTCTGCAGCAGGTTTACTCGACATTGAGAAACGCCCACGGTATGGCTTCTTGTGGAGCATTGATTATAACGCTGCAGGTGAACTTTTAAAAAGGTCAGTTCACTCAAATGATTACCAGAAACATATATCTCTCCTTCCTCTAACTGCACTATGTCTTCTGGTCACTCTTTATGAATCTAACCAGGAGAAAGATGCTCTAATAAAACCACTTACTAGTTACTACATGTTAGATTTTTTTTAATCCACCTTGACAGTAAATCTAGGATCTGTCACGTGGTTGTTTTTACATTGTTTTGTCCATGTGACCTTAAAGTTGAGATTGTAAATTCACTATTTTCCTTGAAAATTATTTTGTTGGTTTTTTTTTGTGTTGCAATTTCCAAATTCAAAACAAACAACTTACATTTTTTTTTGTTTTACTCGATCTTCATGGTTTATGGGTGGGTAAGTAAGAGGATGGGAATCCTTCCTCTAATCTGAGTGAACTGGCTCCTTTAAAACAACGGAGATGCATAGTTGGTCAAAGTTGTGCTTCACCTTGTAAATGAATAGTTGGACATTTTGATCAGATGAACGACACTCATCATCTCACTGCCAGAAGCAAAAAAGCATATTTCCTAAAATGTCAAAACTATCAATTCAACTAAAAATATGTGGAGAATAAGATCATCCAACTATGTTTACTAAAAGATTAACAATGGATGTCTATCTTTGTGGATGATTAAAGATCAGCTCAGTTTGTACTGTGGAGTGTAAACAAGACAAATATAAATCTAACGCACCCAAAGCCACTGAAAGGTCAGTGTGCAGTTTAGAGGTTCCAGTGAGAGAACTAAGAAGGTGCCGAAGAGGGAGTGTGCTCTTTATATTAGTTAAATAAATGTTACCTTGTTTTGCTCCTTTAACACATAGGAGAGACTCTGCATCTGCCAGTGTCCTCGCGCTGAAAGCAAGATACATTGTGTTGGGAGACAGAGTGGAGACAGAGCCGGATAGTTGGGATTTATTTAATGGGTTTTGTAAGACTTACTAATTAATAGCAAGTGTAACTACAGTAGATGGCGGTTGGTAAAGAAGCATTGCTCTGTGTGTGTGTCTGTCTATCTCTGTGTGTCTGTGTGTGTGTCTGAGTGTGAATGATATTATCTTTCCCACTTTACGACAGGAAACTGAAGCCAATGGAGTCTGGCGGCAAAATAAATCTAAATATAGCATTTAACCTTAAATTGTCTTTTCTACGTGACTATAACGTGTTTAGCTGCTCCCCTGTCCACTGCAGTGCCTTGCTAAGCATCGTTACTCTTCCTCCTGTCAGTTTCCCATAACTTGAACATACCAGTCGCCATCTACTGAGTGCACATACCTCATAAAACCCACTACAGAAAATCCAGTCCCTCTGTGTTTTTGTAACAGGTTTGGCAGCTAAAGAGCACATTTCAAATATGCAGGATTTTACAGCAACAGTGATTACTTTGGTGTTAGTGCATAGTTGCAGTTCTCTATACCAGAGCTGTAGTAACAGGAATATATACACATTCTTCGATATATTATATTAACTTAAGTCATGTCAGCAGGATCAGGATCACACTGAGCCCCTCAGCAGACTAATCTGGACCCCTAATTTCTCCCATGATGCATCACAAGCCTATATCTGGAGTTTAATCTGTGAGAATCAGCAGCAATGAAACAAAGCAGGGGAACAACAAGTGCTTTTTGTCCATCAGCGAGCGTCACACTGACCTCGCGTAAACCGTCGCCTCCTCTGAAGCGCAGGCGGAGCTCTCCTGTCTCGCAAAGGTGCAAAAGTGTTTTCTAAATTCAGAGACCCGTGTAGCTCCGAGTCGCCTCTGAAGAGCAGACCGTCCTCATCACTTCCTGAACTCCATCCTCCTCCGAGTGTTTCTGATTGAGTGCCTTTAATCTGCAAACAGAGGAATTATCAGTCGGGTGAATAAATGCATTTAAACACAGAATTGTTCACTTCTTGTCAGGTTCAGATCAACACTACTCTCATATGCTATGGTGGTAACATCATGTCATCCAACTCTAAGAAAAAGACCATTTCCTTCTACCTTTATCTTGTGAATCGTGAATCGTCCTTAACTCGCAGCAGCATCTAAACGAGAACCTGGGAGATAAAGAGTGACATGTTTTTATTCAACCTTAGCTTCGTCTATTGAGATTCCAATGCTGCAGAACCGTATATCAAAACGCTACCTGTGACGAGTCGATCACCAGCCATCGCTCGGTGCTCGACTGCATGTCCTGTCCGCTCAGGGGCTCCCGCAGCCGGACCTTCACCTCGACTCGCCCTCCTGTCGGCTTACGACCGTCCATCACCTGGAAACAGAGACACCAAGGTTTAACCGAGTGACATTTCTCAGTGAGAGAACATCTCGGGTAGCTCGTACATCTCTTTAGCTCCATGGTGTTTCTCTCACCTCTACGATCTCCCTGATTTCACTCTGACTCTCCAGTTTCTCCAGCTTTAGGAGCGCCGTCCCGACCGGCTTGTCGCTCCGTAAGAAGCCTCTGAAACGACAGGGAGCATCAGGTCACTGCCTCCCTGCAGGGTGGGGGAGGGGGGGGAGCCTCTCTGACTCACCCTTTGTGCAGCAGCTCCAGTTTGAGGCCTTTAGTCGTCACCAGCCTCCTGAAGCCGCGGTGGTTCCTGTTTATGGACAGCGTGAAGCTCTGCTTGTATTCTGGTTTCAAACAGACCAAGAGATGAAGCCTTTACATAACAAATATTATAGACACATAAACCTGCTGTTCACATGATCTGAATTCCTAATTATTTAAAAATAAACTTCTCTATGTAAACAAAATCTATAAGGTGACTCAACATCAACTAACGATGTGTTGTAATGTAAATGTCCCGTCCGTGGGACTCCAAGGTATTCTGATTGTTTTATTTTCACATACAGTTTGTGAAACCTCCACTAACTATAACACATAATAAATAAATATAGCTCATTTTCAATTAATGGAAATAATTATAAAATGATATTCATTAAAAATAACGTATTTAGACGGATACAAAAATGTATATCTTACTAAACATTATTGAAGCTAAAGATTGTATTTTGAGATTGGAACTGTATAAATATAATCAAACAAAATAGAAATATATTTTTCTTTTAAAGGTAGGGTAGGTAAGAATGGAGAAACCAGCTCGAGTGCGCTAGAATTTGAAAATACACAGCCGAAAAAATCTGCCCCTTCCTTCAGACTTCCTTACAGAGCCCCTCCTCCAACACACACATGACCAATGAGGGCACGAGATAAGTTTGTGCACGGATGGAAGGCTGACAGGCAGGTAGGCCATCCAGTTATTTTAGCCGGGCCGGCTCAGATGATTGGTCGTACTTTTTACAGCGCCACGGCTTCCACAGTTTTTTTTATGTATTTATTGTCAAAGCGTTTAATATATTCATTGCTATCGGGATGTTAAGAGAATTCCATGGAAGTGTTTCTGAATTGAATTACCTACCCCACCTTTAAGTAAAGTAAAGAAGTTATTAAATAAATGAAGTAAACGAAAAAAAACAATCCTTTTTTTATAATTTGGAAATAAGGAGATCACTCGTACAGTCCTAAAGCATAAATGTAGCCCCTCAGAAAGACTTTAAATAAGGTATTTTGTTTCTACACACGGCCCTGTCGGTACCATAGATATATACACACACTTCTGGGAGGAACTACACTCACACAGATCCTGAGTCTCACCTGGAGAGTTAGTGTTCTTGATGACGGCTGTTCTGTGTTTCTGCGACTGCTCCTGGTGAACAAAACAGAAACAGAAGACTTAGAGGAGAAAAGTCTCACGTCTAGATCTCAGCAGCCTGTGGTGACGGCGAGCATTAAAGCGAGACGTCAGAGTGTCTCACCGCGCTGGGGTACGGGAAGTCAAACTTAATGAAGGCGTCCAGGTCGTTGGGCTGGATCCCTGCAGGGGAGACAGGAAAGAACTTTCCTTTTATTTTGGTTTATTACAAAAGGTCATAATGAATTAAACATGTTCAAATATGTTTGAATGGTATCTAAGAACAAGAACAAGAACAAATCCAACATAGCCAAGACAACAATTGTAGAAATAAGTGTTCACCTATTGGGCGATTTTAAGTCAGATTTTTGCCTTCATTTGGATCTAACCCACAGCAGAGCCAGAAAAGAAAAGGGTAAGGCTTTGAAAATTGAATTCAAGATGTAAAATATCACTTCTTTGTTTTCATAACTTTTTGTCCAGGGTTCGCAGATAACATGTGGACATGCTGCCCTCTATGTAAGGACCCTAACCCGGGGAGGCTGTGGCTCAGTGGATAGTGCGCTGAACTTTGAATCAGGAGGTAGCAAGTTGGAGTCCCACTGCAGTCAGCATGTCGTTGTGTCCCTGAGACACTTCACCCCAAAGTGCTCCTGTGGGGATTGCCCCCAGTATTGAGTACCGTAATTTTCGGACTATAAGCCACGCCTTTTTTCCCATTTTTCGACGCTGCGGTTTATATAACGGTGCGGCTAATCTATGGATGTTTACAGCTAACGGCCACCACCTTTAACTCTATGGGCTCTATGGCCGGTCCGCGGACCCCCACCTTTAAGCGGCGGGCTCCAGCAGGAAAAGCTGGAGGCCGGAAAAGAGTGAGACAGGTAGCGCGCAAAAGTAAAAGTGGAACCGAGAGTGGTACGAGAGACAGAACGAGAGCAAGACAGACAGACATTACGAGAGCGAGACAGTTTGTCCCCGTACCACTGGTTGAAAACCACTGCTGTAGATCACTGCCGGTACGTGCGCTGGGAGCGCACCGTTTAAGTTTGAAAGTTGAAAAGTTTGTGTGTCTGAAACGCTATGTGATACAGTACAGTTTACACAGTACATGTTCTGTAGCTACTATTGCACTAAATGCTAACACTTGAATACGTTATGCAAATATGCAACTTGTTTGTTGAAATGTTAATAAATGGGAGCTTCCTCAAACAGCCATCTCTTTCCCGACAATCCCCTCTGTGCACGAACCCTTACATATGGTAATGAAACATTAAAACACCTGCGGCTTGTAGTCCAGTGCGGCTTATAGTCCGAAAATTACGGTATATAAGTCGCTTTGGATAGAAGCGTCTAACATGTGATGTAACGACTGAAAGGTGAAGACTTTAGTTTTTACCACTAGGAGCAGGAAGATTCATCCCTTTGACGATCACCACCACCATGTCAGTGCTGCTCAGCTCTGGGAAGATCCTGAAAAGGGATTTATTGCTTCAATAAGTAAAACAAAAACTGTCTGACTAAATGACACAGATGTTCAATATATCAAACACAAGACAACCGTCAATTTCATGTTTTTTGTGAGTGGAGGATTGATCCGTTCACTCTGAACCTTTGATAAATGAAGGAGGGGTCCTCACCTGACCGTGTGAAAGGACCTCTCCTCAAAGTGATGTTTGGGAGGAGGCAGACCTTTGGACTGAGCCAGCTTCAACACCTCCAGGCTCTTCTTACAGCTGTCCGCCATCTTCTCAAACCTGGAGCGCACACAGGAGGGGGAGGAGGAGGAGGAGGAGGAGGAGGAGGAGGAGGAGGAGGAGAAGGAAGAGGAAGAGGAAGAGGAAGAGGAGGAGACATTGTGAGACATTAACTGACAGTTTATAGACTGAATAATTCAAACATTGAATCCAAACTTAGTCCAGAATTATAACAGCTTTAGGAGTTTGTATGTAAACTGTTGAGACACGGGAAACTCACTTTGTTGTTTCGGTGACGTTCCCCAGGTGTGTGAACTGCTTGGAGTGAGTCATACATTTCTAAAACAAAAAAGGAACAATAAAGTTAGACAGCTCAAGGAAACTGGGAATTCAAAAATATATAATATGACAATTTATTCAACTTCAACAAGAGCTCTGGTTACAAATGTTAATATCAACAAAGAATTGAAGAATGGAAACAGTCTGCAGTTTCACCTCGTACTGCTCTTTGAGGATCTTGGCCAGCTGTGTGTAGAGCTGCTCTGCTTTCTCTGAGGTCTGCACGTCGCTGTGATGAACCAGGATGAAGTCCTCGTCTTCATCACCGGGGGGCGACGGCACCTACAGCACAGAGAGGACAGAGAGCACACCTCAGATATATGGTGTTTGGATTTTGAGGAAAAGCAGCACTTCTAATACCCCACATCTCCACTTTGGTCTTATTTAGTTATAATGGTACAGAAGTATTCCGTGTGAGGGATACAAGTGATGGTGATATGTTTTAAAACGCACTTCTGGATAGTTAAAAACATATTTTCAGAGTTATTTTTAAACTATTTGTCTTTTTGTATTACTGTTTACTTGCACTATTTTTTCTCTGTGTATCTGTGTTTTGTGTTGCTCTGTTGGAGAAGCTGTGACACAAGATTTTCCTCGACATAACTACACTGTAGCTATGTTCGTATGACTAAATAAAGAACCTCGAACCTTGAGATACAAACAAAAGACATATTGAGAGTGAAATGAACGCTACAGTGACGTGGAAAACACAGTGCAGTGTTTCCAGCTCTCCTCCAATCAGAGTAGCTCCCACTAGCCGTAGAAGTCACATGTTCATTTGCATATAGTTGAAAACATCGTGCATCCGTTTGAATAAAGCATTATGTTGTGTCACACGCTAGAATTAGCTTACAGTTGGTTTCTGAAATAAAACCAGCTCAATAAATGAAGATCATTTAAATTATTCAAACTAATTTATTTTAGGTTTTTAGTTATTGTGTGAGATTTGGAACAAAGAAGCATAAACAAGGTACGAGTAAGTCAACAAAGTAACCACAGTCAGAAATGTAAATGTCCGTGTAGTCACCGTGCTGATGTCCACCGTCCGCCCGCTGCGAGCCGCCTCGATCAGCGGCTCCAGGCTCTTGGCCGTGCGCAGGAACGTCTTGGCCTGATCCATGTCGCTCTTCTGCTTGGCCTGCAGAGCCGCCCTCATGTACTGCTTCTTCCTGCCCTCCAGGAACTCCGCTGGACGACACAGACACACAGAAAACACTGACGATAAGCAACGACAGGTGGATGTGTGCAGAGGTGCTCCAGTTATGGTGTTCTCAATGCAAATAAGGGCAGGATGGTGTTGGCAGCAGTCCAGCGTAACAACACGGGACTTGTCTGCAGACACAGACACTAGTGGTTCATAAGTGAAGATTTAGAGCAGGGTCCAAACTTTTCTCACCGAGGGCCCGTACTTGCCAACCTTGAGACCCCAGAAATCGGGAGAATTTCAAAATGCAAAATGGGGGGGGGGGGGGGGGGGGATGCTAGTGGATCGCCGGAGTTGTTAGATTAACATTAACATGCTGATTGTAGTTCTAAGTGCACTGCCTTGCGGCCTGTAGCACCGTCCTTGATGGAGCATATGTGTGGGCAGGAAAGGATTGAGCAGAGAGTAGAGTAGTTGTTGATTCTTGTTCTGTTTTCTGTGACTATCTGCCTCACCCTCTCAGACGTTCAGTTGCGCGCGCTACTAAAGAGACGTGTTACCATGGAAACCAAACAATGGTGTAGCTGTATTAAAGTCAGAGTGGAAACAGTCCTGAGTAAATCAGATTTTGTCAGAAATCGGGAGAAATATGACCCCGGGAGGAAACCGGGAGAGGGCAATGAAATCGGGAGTCTCCCGCGAAAATCGGGAGGGTTGACAAGTATGCGAGGGCCACATACAGAAAAACATACGAAGGTCTGGGCCGCTCACTAGAGGGGGGGTATATCGCCTCATAAGTTCAGTTATAAGTTAGAAAAATCAACCAAATGTAGGTCAATGATGCGTGAGTGTTTAGCTCATCCCTTCAAACAGACGCCTCAGATTGATGATAATTAGGGGAAATATGAAGGGTCTATTTCAAACTGGTTATGTAATTAAGTTATTGGGCGTTTTTCTTATCAACTAAGAAAATGTTTCCAACTTTAATTGACTGAATGTATTTGAAAAGTGTTCTTATTAACACATCAATACTACTGTGTAATGTATTTTAAGAAGTATAATACAAGACAAGCACAAGTTTTATTCCATTATACTTTTTTTATTTGCTGAGGGCCGATTCAAAATGGTCCGCGGGCCGCATTTGGCCCCCGGGCTGTAGTTTGGACACCTCTGAGTTAGAGGGTATGAGTTTATATAAGATAAGATAAGAGGTACTTTATTGATCCCAAATTGTGAAGTGTTTGCATCGCAGCAGCAGCATCAAAAACAAAACAAGGCACATAAGTAGAAATGAAAGAGTAGAAATAAACAATACTAGAAATGAATCTCAAAATAGAATTAAAACAGCATTAAAAAGTAAAACATGTACAGTAGACTGAAGATAGAACATCTATACATTCTGATAAGAAAACACTATAGAAGAGCTTTAGAGACCATTTTAAAGCAGGATCTTATTCACATTAAATGTGTTCAATTAAATATAAATGTGAAATGTACAGTGTGTCGAGCTATCCAAAAACATATCCCTTAAAGTCCTACTTATTGATCCTTTAAGATATTCCATCTACTGACAGATAATGACCTTTATGAAGCTGGAAACAGATCAGATTTGGGATTCTAGTTAATCATAGAAGCTGCAGGTTCATTCTCTTTCCATCAACTCATCCAATCGACTAATTGTTGCAGCTCGAATGAAACATTTTTTATGTATTTCTGATTGTTTCTTTCTCTTGGTTTGTTGGAATATTATTAGCTTATTCTTTATCAAAATGTCCAAACTCAAGCTAGAATAAGATCAGGGTTCATACACTCTTTCACCAATGATTTTCAATGACTTCTCCAGGACCTTTGCCTCATTTTCCATGACCAAAGAAATGACTCTTTCTCAGCGGTACCACTGAAACGTTTTTATTTTAACATGGAACAGGAAAATAAGCTCTGCATATGAAACATGTTGTGCCGATCTAAAAGTAATCCAATGGTAGGCTACTAGCTCCAACAGACTAAAGCCACTAGAGGGCGTGATTGTAAAAATCTCTCACCAGTTAAATGCCATTTTACTATACGATACAGTATTTATTATCATTATAGTATTACTATTTCGGCAGTTAGATAAAATATAAATTATATTTGATGCAACTTTGGTTACATTTCCATGACTTTTCCAAAACTTTGGGGAAAATATTGTTTTCCAAAACTTTTCCAGGGCCTGGAATTAGCATTTTGAATTTCCATGACTTTTCCAGTTTTTCAATGACTGTAAGAACCCTGTAAGATAGTGAACTAGGACCAACCCAACGTTGGATACCTAGAATATCTCTCATGTTTTTAATCCTCAAAGTTATGAAATGCTTCCCAAGAGGCGGATCTGTGTTTCCCTTCGGGGACTGACCTGTCGCTGAGAGTCCCTCCCCGGCGGCTGGTCCTTCGGGGGAAGTCGGAGTCTTCCTGCGTTCCTGCGCTGCGGCGGGGACGTCCAACATCAGCTTCTTCGGGTGTTCTGCACGCTTAGTCTGCAACAAACAGAACACTCCATCAACAATGTGTCCACGAACTCTTACACAGAGATTATAATGAGCTACAGATAACCCACCTCCTCTTCCTTCTCCCCTTCTTCATCTTCATCAGCTAATTCAGTCGCATCAGTGGAGGCTATTTTATCAGCTGCATCCAGAGCAGCGATTAACCCCTGATCTGCTCCCGCTGCCTTCTGACCCGGGATGGGAGGGAAACCTGAGAGATAAGAGATCATACTTATTACAGATCATTAAACATTAGATCTAGTCTTTTGGTCAAGTTCAAACACCTGTCGTACAGCTAACTGGCAGCTTTTAGAGTGGTTCAGTTCACAGTAACAACAGAACTGCAATGACTCCTCTGTATTTGCGGGTCCCATTGCCATTGTTGTTATTGTTATTGTTATTATTATCATCATGCGTCACTTTCCACCTTCTTCTCCAGTAGTACTCAGTAGGACTTTCTTTTCTTTTCTTTTCCTTATACATCTGATGTTTTGGTGTTGTTTTGTTTCTTTCCGTTAACCGTTAAGTTAAGTTAAGTTAAGTTAAGTTAAGTTAAGTTAAGTTAAGTTAAGTTAAGTTAAGTTAAGTTAAGTTAAGTTAAGTTAAGTTAAGTTAAGTTAAGTTAAGTTAAGTTAAGTTAAGTTAAGTTAAGTTTTTTTTGTGTTTCTCTTAGTATCCTAAGATACTGTTATGTTTGGCTGTGAAAAAAAAAAAATATATATTATTATGAAGGGCAGACCATCTATTTGTATTTATTTGTTTTTTTTAGAAAGGGGCAGGTCACATAAGATTCTATTCTTCTCCCTGCTCCTTTTCGCTCAATGGTGTTTTGGTAGTCATGTTTTGTGGCAATTATTGTATATTTGGTTTTGCGTACCATGAGCGGGACGAATAAAAATGAAATGAAATGAAACTGGAGATGAAATCAATTTGACAGATCAAAATATAACTTGGAAATGACACAAAAACAAAACAACTCTCACCAGGAGGAACCGGCAGCTCCTCAAAGTTGACCGCTTTCCCTGCTTTGTGAGATCTGATGGCACTCTGGTATTGCTGCGGGAAGAGAGAGAGAGAAAAGCTTTGTTACCGCAAATTGCTACAAGTATAGAAGGGCCATTACTGCTTTGACGTCCATTTTCTGGTATTAAACGTCTTCACGGCTTTTCTTAAATCAAACCCACGATTATCTTTGTATGTCGTTAAGATACTTCGTAGTAAACGTTTAGCATGTAAGAAGTTAAAGGTGTAAAGCTAGCTACAGAGGTCAGCAGTGTCTCCTCGTACCTTGGCGATGCGGTCGTGCATTCGGGCCTTGCGGTCGTCACCGGCTGCTTTGGCCTGATTGGACGCCTCTGAGTACTTGGCTCGTCTCTGCTCTAAAGCCTCCAGCACGTCTTTGGGAGCCGATGGGGGGGCAGCGGCTGAGGAGCAACAACAGAGAAGAAACTGTTTCTCAAGATGTGTTTCTGTTGGTTTTAAGAATTGAACACTAAAGCCATGGTTTAAGGTTTAAGGGGAATGCTCACTGACTCACAACCGCAATGTTAACGTGCCACCATCTTAGCTTAGCATATTAGCATTCAACGGTTTTATTTTCATACAAGCTACAGTGTACAGATGGCAATGAAAATCTTCTGACCTGAGCTCCTCCAACAATCCAACATATAGAATAAAATATAAAATAAAAAGTAGTGCAACAAGTCTATATACATGTAAATAGAATATGATAATACAAGAACAGAATATGAAATTAAATCATGTAAATTAAATACGTTTTTTCCATTTGCCAAGTAGCAGAGAACACAAAGTGCAGCTGCAGGCTAATGCCTCACAAAGAAGTGCATTTTCTCCTATTTCGTTAAACATCAGGCGAGGGCTGCTCAATTAATTGTATTTTAATCGCAATTACGATTTTGGCTTGCAACGATTACGAAAACAACGTAATCGAAATAAAACGATTTAAAAAAAAAAAAAAATGTTTTATTGGTTTTTCAGTTGAATTATAAAGTTCATGGTAATCAACTGTTAAAAACAAACTTTTCAACATTTGTTTCTTCAATAAATGGATGTTTTCAAAGTAAATGGATAATCGTTTTTAATAATCGTGATATCAATTATTGACCCAAATAATCGAGCAGCCCTACATCAAGCTCACATTTACTGGTTCATATGAAATGTTGTTAAGAGAAACAAGGGATGTTTGTAAACGGAGCTGCATTACTGGTATTCCCACCTGGAGCGGATGTAACTGGTTGGGCGACTTCTATGTTTTGCCCGGAGGAAGATTTCTTGACGGGGGCAGACACCCCCCCTGCGGCTGAAACACAAACACTGAAGATGAATATCAACACTCAGAAGCACACACTGCAGGCTTCTTTTTACAATATTGTTCTTAATAAAAACAAGTCTAGCAAATATTGTATTTACTGATCTATATTTCCTTCCTGGAAGATCCTTGTCACTTCTTTTGGATTTCAAGAACTAGGTATTCTCGTGCCTTTTTCCTTTAGAATGATATACCACGTCTGTGTTTACCCTTAGATGCATAAGTGGGTCTTTTTTGACCCGGTGAGGTGGTTTTCTTGAAGTATCTTTGTAATTGCATTTTTTTATCATTTCATATTCCAGCTATTCCTTAAAAAACATGTTTTGGATATCATGCCATTCACATTTTAAATTTGATACATTTTAAGAAATTGTAGTTTTTGTATTTCTACCCCAAGCTTCCATAAGTGGGTCAAAAATGACCCGCATGCATTTTCTATGGGAACCTTTGATTCTTATCACCTGTTGCTGTCAGGAATACATTCACTGTGGACCACACAGACTACATCACAAGTGACACCTCTCCGGAAGATTATTGTACACAGCAAGATCTGATACCTGTCAGTATCATAATAATACATTATATTTTTATAGGGCTTTTCAAGGACTCAAAATCGCTTTACAATATAAGGGAAGGTTAGGGTGGGGGGTATAGGACTATCAAACTTGATCAACTGGCATGGATTGATGAGGGGGGGGGGGAGGGGGGGCTTTGAGTAGACAAGAGGAGAAGAGACGAGTTTTGAAAAGGGACTGGAATACTGTGAGGGTCTCAGAATAGTGGAGATCTTTGCATCAACATGTTCAAAACGTTTTTTCCAAAATGTCAAAAAAAAAATCAAAAATTATATAGAGATTGAAAAATTAAATATAGCATATTTCTAGTGTGAACCAAAATATAATACTAAATATTATACAAGTGAGTTTTCTTAACCAAAATGACAAAAATGGCATAAAAACACATATTATTCTAATACGGGTCCTTTTTGATCCACTTATGGAAGAGTGTGGGGTCCAGTCACTCTAAGGGCATCGAAGGGTTAAAAACAGTTTGCAGCCATAGTTAGTGTTTTTCATTTCCAAACATGTTGCTCTTGTTATATAATATAATATAATAAATCATAGTAATATAGCGATCATATTTCACCGCCACAATTACGGTTTATTTTTCTTCTTCCTCAATGATTTTTTAAATATGTATTTTCACTTTTTGATGTGTTTCTTTTTAATGTAACTATGTCTCAAAGTATCAAAGAAACCAAATCATTACACCTATTCTAAAACCGTTGTAACTTTTGTTTGTGCTTATTTATCCCTCTTGAAGCCTCAGTTTATTAAAAGACATGTATAAGTTAGGTTTGCTTGGTTGTGTGCTGCACTCTTATGTTCCTCACCCTGATCTGGGGACGGAGGGAGCTCACTGAGATCGACCGCTTGTCCTTTCTCCAACGCCTCGATCATCACATCAAACCTCTGCACAGAAACAACACAACAAACTAAAACTGTGTCAAACATAAAGACAGTTCTGTCTCCTCCCAAATTGTTGGCATGTTTCACATTCTCCAGAGGAATCCTTTAGTCAGAATATGCAGCGACAGGCTCAGACAAGAGACTGCACACATAGCTAGCAGTTTTCATATTTAAACTTCATTTGTCTTATTTGGTGAAGTTTGATATTGATATATTAAAATAAAGCATTAAGAGACATACAAACATCTTAATTGGTTTAATTTCATGACTAATGTGAGGTATATGAACTCAGACAAGATGTTGAGATAAACTATAAGATCTTAATTAGAAACAACGTTCTTCAGCATTAACCACAAATGCAGCGCCTGCTACATTCCTACAGCAGAAACTTGCTCTCATAAACCTTGTCTGAATGTTTGTTTCTAGTTGTAGCAGGAACGAGTCTTTATATAGCATTTAGCTTATAGGGATATACATATAAGGACATCACAGACAAAATCAAGGAAATTACCTACTCCATCAAAATCGCAGTTCAGCAAATATATGTGTATTTAATCATAAGGAAAAGACAATAGAGATTAATCTTGCTGTATGTTGTCAAGGATGTTATCACATTGATTGCCTGAATACGTTTGTAAAAAGCACTGAGCATAATTTTATTTGGCTCTTAATATAAAATACGTATGTTGTTTTAATCCAAAAAAAAAAAAATATCCTCCAGATTCTATAAGGAAGTTGTCCGGTTACACATTATCCCATTAGTTACCTATTGAGCACATTTCACCAATAAATTGTATTCACTGAGGAAGAAATGCTGCCACGCAACAGAGAAACCTGTTTTTAGGAGTCAAATGTATTCAAAACGATGCAGATAGAAATCTGTGAACAGGCTGTCCGCTGTCATGTCCATTCGCTCACCTTGCCGGCCTTGAGGTGAAGTCTTGCTTGCTCCACATCTCCCTGCTTCTTGGCTCTCAGAGCTGCCATCTTGTATTCTTTCTGCCTCTCCAGAAGCAGCGTCTTGGTCGCCTCGTTCGCTGTGAATTCACCGGGAAAGAAATGCAGAACAATTACGACAATGAAAGACACGCATTCATCGAGGAGAGGAGAGAGAAGCTTCCAATGTGATGTGTGCAAAGAGTGATGAAATTCAGAGGCGGAAATTAAACTAAACTTCATATTTTTTAAATAAAGTTACTTAGGCTAATTAACCAATATTTGAATAACGTAACCTTTAAATCCTCTCAAATTTAGCACAACAAAATATTTTTCCTCTGATAACCTGTTTATTTTGCAAACCTTTAAGGTGATGAGTTTTCAAAATGTCATGTATTTCTGTTCTTTTCAACACTGTCATTGCATCCTGTCACTTCTGCAATGATCCTTTTCAAATCTGAATGTGACAACCCCTTAAAAATGCACTTTAGTTACTATCTGCTTTCTGGAGACACCAATAGTTTCACTTTTACTCTGTTGCGCTGGTCTTAGGGAACTGGAGTGTTTTTGCAAGGAGGCTCATTTGCATAGAAGGGGCCACTTTGGAGCATTTAACCTCATTTGCTAAAAGCACAGGAGCACTGGGATACTTCCTGCTTTGCAGCACAGATTGTCTGCATTTCACCTGATGCCATTTTGTCTTATTTGTGCAGGTTGAGCTGCCGAAAAAGCTGGACAATCTGTTTGTGAATGTTCTCAGTTGTGCTTTGATCGAAGTGGAGCATTGAGGGAAAAGGGCTAGTGTCACCCTTAGCATTGTTTTAATTGTAAGCTAAGATATTTGACTCTTTGATTCTCTAATCCCCAATATACTAACGGGTATATCTTTGTGTAATCACACGGACCATCAGAAAGACTGCTCTGAGCTCGGTCTGCAGGCTCCTCTGGAGAGGGGACGCTGCTCAGAGGCAGGGAGGAGGACGACTGCTCCTCTTCACTCGGGGTGATGATCTCCGGTACAGCAGGCGGTGGAGTCGTGACCTCCGACCCCCCCTCCTGATCTGAGGGACAGGGTTCAGGAGGCGAGGGGACGGGGGGAGGGGGGCGACGGGCAGCAGGAGGAGGAGGGGCGGCACTCGGCGCTCCACTGGCGACCGGAGGAGGGATCTCTGCCTCGTTCACTGGTTTCCCTTTTTTAACGGCAGCGACCATCGACTGCAGCGTCTGTAGAGAACATCACCATCAGTATCATCTGGACTGTAATGCATTATGGGTAATGTGTCACTACACCACAGTAATTCAAGGCACAAATTGCCAACAAAGAAATTAGTAAACTTCTTAAATCATGGGTTTTGAGAAGTGACTTCAAAGATGACAAACAGCACGATGTCTTTGAGCTAAACTATACCATCCTACAAATCTGTAGCTGTTCAATCAATGTTTATTTATACAGCCCAATATCACAAATGTTACATTTGTCTCAGTGGACTTCACAGCTTGTACAGAATATCAGTATGACAATACGACACCCTCTGTCCTTAGACCCTCACATCGTACAAGGAAACACTGTTGGGCATGTTTAGTGCAGCTCAGTATACAGAAAAGGCCTTTATTGAGTACAAATAAACTGCTTTTATTTGTACTCTTGAATATGAAGAAAAAGCTTCAGTTTGGATATGAATAGATGAACTATTTACAAAAAATACATCAAAAACAAGGATTCTACAGAACACTATGCAGCAGCGAAAAATAAAAAATACATGAAATGATCCTGTTTGTTATTATATTGAATAATGGGATTTAGCTGACATTCTCGAGTATTTTAACAAAGATATTATCTGGTGTGAAGTAAAAAATATTGGTACCACAAAAAATGAAGCAAAGCACCCTTTAGGCTAATGACTTTATTCATCGTTAATTAATCATTTGAAATATGACTTTAACTCAGACTGAAAACGTTGCTGTAATCCTGCACCATGAGCATGATTCTATCTATAGATATATATATATATATATATATATATATATATATATATATATCTAAACCTTACATCAGGCCGTATTTTGACTCACCTTCAGACCTCGATCGAATCTCCTGGCTTTGGAGGTCTCCTCTGCAGTTTTAGCGTTCTGTAGAGCCGTCCTGTACATGACGACTCTCTCCTCCAGGGTGTGTTGGAGGCTGCCGGGGGCCGCAGAGGAAACCTTTACTTCCTGCTTCAACACAACAACAGAGAAGAAGTGTCAACATTGTCTGAAAACAGCTGGTTAATATTCTACACTATGGGTAATTCTCTTGTTTTAGTGTTGTGTAAGTATTTGAAGTAGACTGAAACACAGGTGTCAGGATGTTTGTTTAAAGGAATGTAGATTTACCAGAAAGAGTAGAACAAATCTCAAGTGCATCTATTCTACCAGCCATGTTATTAAGTAAACAACTGTTGTTTAGAGACATCTATACTAAGATAATACAGGGGGATTAAAGATGATTAGGCAGCTAAGAATGTAAAACAGCAAATACATTTTCCTTTTCTTGTTACCAGTAGCTGACATATTGGCATGTGGGTGCAGGTGTGCCAGAGATCAAACGGTGAATCGAACCTGCGTCAGTGACTCTGGTGTTCCGGCTTGAGGAGATTCAGCAGTGGCAGAAGATTTGGAGGAAAGGGTTGCAGCCTCCTCAGCTTCCTCCTCACCCACCACTTCCTGCAGCTCTGCCTGATGAGGAGAAGAAGAAGAAAGCAACTGATCAACATCCAAAGACAAGATTTGTGCACGCAAGTCAAACTTCTGGGTTTCATGTATTTGCAAAGTGTTGAGAAGTAACTAAGTGACATCATTTCTATGTTTCCTTTTTATGGTGCTTTATACCTCTACATCTTAGAGGGAAGTATTGCACGTTTTACTTCAGTATATATATTTAGAACTTTTAGTTACTTTGTAAATTCAGAAAAATACAAAACAATGTAAAAATATAAAGTTTTAGCCACTAAAGTACCAGTTAAAATTCAAATATCACAATTAATTTGAGGTGCCTTTCATGTGACTGAAGTTGCTAAATCAATAAAAAAAATGCAAAGTAATCAGATAATTCAGTATGTGTTAGAAAACTGACCCTTTTACTTTGATTTTGCAAATACAAGGCAGCGTTGTGCTACTTGTTTCAACATGGGGTACCTATTTAAGACCAATAAATAGTTCAATTGTGTACAAACCATTTCAAACCATGTGGCTGATGGATAAAAGATCACACACAGATCCTCTTAAGGGAAGAGATATAAATACACAAAACAAACCAACCAATAAATCTTCATCGTCCTCCAAGTTGCTGTCATCTTCATCGTCATCGAGATCGCGCATACACTCGTCAGCCATCTTTGCGATGTCTTCCATGGGCAGCGCACCTACGACACAAACATCATGCCATTTAGTCTGGGTTTGTATTCGAGATCAACAACATGTACTACTTGGCAATATAGTAATATATATATATAAATATCAATCATTTCTATCTATAAGTAGAAAAACATGTTTTCCAATATCATAAACACGCAGAACATTTCTTGGTTGAGTTATTGTAGGAAGGATTTCAGAAACTCGGAAGTACCATAACATACGTTTTAGTGAAAAGCATAAAAACAAAGAATGTTTGGCAGCAGCCGAGTACAAAAAAACTCGTATTGTACATCCAATACTTCTTCTTATTATACCAAGAAAGAAACTTAAAAGGAGCAGATAATAGTCTTTTGATTCACATGGGGGAAAAGGTGTTTGAGGAAGGGCCTTTTGCATATCAACATGACACACTGCACAAAGAGGGATCCAAAGGTAAATAAGCTCCATGTTTGGGTGTAACCAAAGCTGTAGCCTGACAGTTTCTGAACAAATCTTAGACGTATGCAGTGATTTGGACGTCTGTCAACATGCTCTGGTCACATATTGTATGAAGTGCAGTCTAACTGTGAATTAGGGTATGTACTGTACATGTCAGCTGATACATAAAAATGAAATGGAGGTACAGAAATGCTGAAGATGTTGGGTGTCATCATCCTAAAGTTCATGAGATCCTATCAGTATCTTACTTGATGAATGCAATATCAACATCAGCCTAAAAAAAAACATTACTGATCAGGCTATATCTCTGACTCCTCAAATGGGGACAACACAACTTCACATACAAGTGAAAAGCTCATCAGACCCTACAGATATTGATCCATCATCATGACAAATAACACTCACTCTTCCCCTTCTGCTTGGCTCTCCCTCCAGCAGCAGCTTTATTCCCAGTGATAGCAGCCAGTTCTGCCTCTAAATCCGGGTCTTCCAGATTCCCCTCCATACCCATCATCTCCTCAGAGTCCAGGTCTACAAACAGACCCATCTGAAACCAGAGAGTATAAGATCAACTTCACCCGCTATCATCAAGACAAAGAATTACATAAACATCCTGATCAGTGTTGTTGTTGTTGTTGTTGTTGTTGTTGTTGTTACCTGCTTGGCTGCAGCGGCGCCTTGGCCTCTGGGCTGCGGAGCTCTCTTCTTTTTAGCAAACATGTTGTTGTTGTGGCTGGATGTTTAACAAGCCCTTAAGCGACACTCCAGAGATCTAAGCTACAAACACAAACACGTTTAAATGATATGTTTCCTGTTGTGTAGTGTCATGTGTGTGGTTGCAGTAGTTAAAGTCATGTGAGCGGTTGTCAGGTGGCTCCCAGGCAGTGAGTGGTAACCCAACTGACGGTTAGCTTAGCTAGCTGTTAGCTAACCGTGATTCTCGCCTCTAACTCTTAAAGTTTGTTTACGAGAAAGAAGGCGACTGTTAGTGTCACTGTCAGCAAACATTAAAGAGAGTTTTATCCAGCACTCGGAGCGTGAGTGTCTTTACCTGCTAGTTCAGCACTTCATCAGGTATTTCTCAGAGGAACAGTTTCATTTCTGTGGTTTGACATGATAATTTGAGTGCGCATGCGCAGAGCGAGGGAGCGTCCAGCGCTAATTTTAAAGGGGCAGCCCTCAGTTCTGTCTGCCAGGCGGCCCTGAGTGACCCCCCCATTCACAAAAGACTTGGTGTGAAAATGTTTAAAAATAATAAAGTTCCGTGATTTACTGATAATGATATAATTTATTTTATGGATAACTTGGATGCAATCATTTTGGTAAATGTACTGTTTTTCTCCAATTGTGTTGTTGCATTATTATATTTGTTGAATCCACATCCATTTGTGTATTCATCATCTGTTTTGTTTATTTCTTTTGTGCCAAATATACAACAAAAAAAAACAAAAAAAACCTGACTCCCATTGAGTTCAAGTTGATAATAATTGTGGAAACATGTCTGATTTAATTTAAGCACATTTTATAATACGTCCCTTATTCTGCAATTATGGTGCCTAATTTCCTTATTTTATCTTTCATGAAACAGACCTGTAACATCATTGTGTCAGAAAAATGTAATAAACTATAAGAGTTAAATAAAATACTGACTATTCTCAGATACGTGGCTTTATTATTATAACTAGTTATTTGATTTTTCCCGTCAGAATTATTGGGATTGTGCCTCCAACTATTTTTGAATCATCTGCTTAAGCCCTTTTTCCACAGTCAGTTGATGCTGCCAGCTAACCAAGGCAGGCAGATCTGCCAAATATTTGTTTTTGTGATACATTTTTGTCTTTTCAGAAATAATACTAGGAATGAAAACTACTTCTGCTAAAACAAACCAACTGTATATCTAGATAGACATTGAGTCCAACAATTGGTGTTTCATCTTTCTAAATCTTTTGAACTATCTGGCCTAATTTCACAAACAGATGAGAAATAAAAACGACTAAAGATAAAGAAACATTTATTCACTCCATGATAGCAAACAGAAAAGGACATCTTAATACTTAACAAGCTTCATTATACCAATCCAGTACAGAAGTTTTAGGAAAAAATTATAATGATAGAAAGTTTAAGCCTGGCGTTTAGTGCAAGAATAATCTGGATTTGGTTTAGGGTTATATTTATAGGAATGAAAGTGCTTAACGTGAAAATGTGTTCATGAAAAGTTGCAGCCTAGCATGGAGCGTTGTTACTAATCCCATTGGTTGCTGCTGAGCAGTTTGGGATAAGACGTGCCGATGCATTGCCCGTTCCGATAGACGATGAGCTCCAGCAGGTACTCGTCCACCTTCACCTCCACAGACGTCCTCTTCTCCGTGGACATGAGGAAGATGATGGTGAAGAGAGCAAACTCAAACTCTGGACTGACGCCGATGAAGACGCCGCCGATGGGCTTCACCAAACCTTTCCAACTGAACTGCAGATTCAGGACGTGATCGTCCTCATCCGGCTGAAAAACAATGAAGTTCATTAAGAAATACATTTCAGTTCAGTTCAAGGGGGTATTGGACTTGTGGCAGAGCACGATCAACAGAGAACATCAAATGTTTTCAAGTAATTAAAGTGTTTTCGTTGGGTGAGTAATGAAAATTTGCTTCAAACTAATGTATTTGTAAAAGGTGCATGTGTTAACATTTGGCTTTTATGCAAATGAAGCATTGGAATTGGAAAAAATGAAAAAAAACATATTGAAGGAACACAGTACCTCTGACCTGAAGGGAGAAGATACAATCCCTCAGAGTCTTAGCGATAAAAGATGTCTGACAGGTCTTTCTGTATCTTAATCATATCATGTATCTTCTTACTGTGTTCTTGTTTGCTCTGGCTTTGTAGCCCTTGTAGTCCAGATGGTCGTGTTTCTCTTGCAGGTAGAACTGGACCCAGTTGTGCAGACCCAAGATCTCCCGGCCGAACTTGGTTTCTCCCACAAACACATGTTCAAATCCACAGGAATCCTTACTATAATGAAAACAAAAAAAGTCAAATATGGTTTTGTTAAGTCTCCATGTATCTGAGATCATGTTTAAATGTATGTCCTTATCTACTGGGTTTGTTTTCCTGCAAAGCTGAAGCATAAATAGGTAACACCAGTGCTGGAATTTACTGCATTTACTGAAGTACTTAAGTCTTTTTTCCCGCCACTAAGAACTTTTACTCCACTAATATTCAGAAGGGATGTTGCACATTTACTTCATCACATTCATCTGACAGCTTGAGTAACTTACGATACTTGCATAAAAACATAGAAAGACTTTCTAATATGTGATTTATACTACCAGAAGGCTGAAGAATTGCTGAGCTTTTGTTTTAAAAAATAAAGATTTGTCCACAATGAGTCCAATGTTTAATACTTTAAGTACATTTTCCTGATAACACTTACTTTTACTGCAATAACTTTTTGTAGTGGAGTATTTCTACATTGAGATTTGAGTACTTTTATTTTAGTTATAAATATCTACATAATGGGAAAACAGTCTTTGACTCTTCTCAAAGATGCAGTAAACATGTCATTATTGTAACATGTGTCTCCCCATGATGTTACTGTGAAACTCACCCTCCGCTCCTGTCCCTGTGGTACAGTCTGAACCAGATGTCATACAGCTGTCTCTTGAACTGATTGCAGTCTGACGGGGACTGTCCTTTGTTGGACAGATATCCGTGAGCAAACTGTAAAGAAAAACAAACAATAAAAACATGTTTCAAGCTTTCAAAATAGATCACAGAAATGTAACTAAGACACATTTCAGCTTTTTTATTTGACCTTTTTTACCTAATACAAAAACATAGTTTGGATTATTTAAAGTAAGCTGTAGCTGATACTGTGGTGGGTGCATATTTAGTTTCTTTAAAATTGCCATCCGCATGCTTAAAGCCTTCAGTGTTTCCTCACAAATGTATTATCAGAATAGTAGGAAAACCTTTTGCCAAAAAACAAACAACCCGGAGTTAAAAAAACGGACTGATTTTGCTTTTAACTAAATAAATGTGTCACACAGTGAAAAGCATTTAACTGGTCATTAAGCAACAGATTGAAAAAGTATTTGCACAAATCCAGGATAAAAGAAGGCACCAAGACATACAAAGGGGAAATTCATTATTTGATCAGAGGTTTATAGAGTGCAAACTTCATGTTACCCTTTTCCTAAAAAAACGAAATAATACTTAGATGGATAGACATTGACAGCGGACAGCACCTTCATGACAGCGGTCTCCATCATGGCGTCGATAAACACCCTGTTCTCTTTCAGCTCCTCTGAAGTCACTTCCTCTTCTACGCCTGTGGGTGTCTCATAATTGTCCAGCAGCTTGACGAAATCTGCATAAAAAAAGACACATGCTTGTGACAAAATTGGAGGTGGCAAAAGAGTAATGGAAAAACAGGAAGTGCTACTTACGTAAATATGTCTCGATACTCTTGAGTTTGTCTTCGTTGACGTAAGTGAAGAGAGGAGCTCTGGCCCTGTCCGTGGCGTATTTACTGCCTCGAGTCACATAGCCTGCCTTCCCCTGAAGAAAACACAGAGAGATGTTAACACTGTCTCAGTTTGCTTTTGGGGACACTTCACTGTGACTCCATGTCTAGTTGGGGTTTGCATTTATTGCATGTATCTCTGACTGCATGTTTTGCATTGCAGATAAGTGAATATATGGTATTTGCAAGCAAGAAGAATAGATAAATAACATGAATTGTTATGACAGGTATTTCATCAGGAGAAAATAAATGAAATAAATACATTAAATATTAAATATATTTCTGGTTTCATCTGTGTGTGGTGACTAAAGAACAAGATTAAGCCTTGCATGTAAAATAATTCAATGTACTACACTGTAAAATATTACCATGATTTCACAATATTTAGCTGTAATATTTTACAATAAATTACTGTTTTACCACTTTACTGTCTTTACCTGTAATGTTCACAATATAATACTGTAATTTTGAATTTCACAGTGAAATCAATGCAGGCACAGTTAATTACTGTGAATGTACAGGATAAATTATTACGAGGATTTCACAACATGTTACTGTATTATTTCATAGTAAAATACTGTATTCAGACCATCCTCTGTTATAACACAACAAATTAAGTGATTTTCTGGCTTTTATCGCTCTTGCTTGACTTTAAATAATAATGTCTTTCTTTGGTGCAGGTTTCACTTGAATTGAAAGGATTCACCGCTGCATGTGCCTTAAAAGAAACGATGCAACATATACATCTATGTAAAATGTAAATTGTTGTCTTGTTTTCAGGTGCTTCCTGGGCCTTAATCCTGAGACGGGCTCGAAAGAAAAAAAAGAGGCATGGCAATTTAAACCCCCATGTCAGCACATTCTTCAGAACAATTATTGACTTAGAGTGGTGCACCTGGCCTGCCCCTGGCTCCGCCTCTGCCCAGGTGTTACAAATTCTACTCAGCCATGTTATATAAAGAGAAGCTGGAGGAGAAGGAGGTCTCGCCTGTCCTAACGCCAGGAGACAATCTCCTTAGAATACCTCTTTGCCATTTTGAGCTGTAGGCCATATTTTTGCAGATGTGTTTGTGTTTGTCACGGCTTTATTTTGTTTTCCATAGGGTTTATATTTGATTTCTGGTTAGGGAGGGGAGCTTTGGGCCCTACGGTCCGTGGTGTGGCTGGCTCGGGTTCCCTCCTTCTGTTTTTTCCTTTTGGCCACTCCTCCAGACCTCTTTTTGTTTCCCGTTTCGCTTGTTTGAGCAAACGGACGATTATCAATAAATGCTCGTTACCAAGTACCGGTTATTGCATGTATCCTTTCATGTTGCGAGTCTCAGCACGAGCCACTACAGCGGAGTAGAAGTTGGGGCCGTAACAACATGTCCAAGACACTGTGAAATATACTTTGCACTTCAATGGAGTAATACAAAGTTAAAATGGGCATTTTCTTTGTTTTTCTTTGTTGATTGAGCTGATTGAATTGTGTAGTTATGGTCAAATCCCAGTTAACTAGTCAAATTAGCAATATATTATCGTATTGTTTACATTTTTATATTTACAGTAAATTACTGGCTACTGTGTTGCATTACTTCTACAGTAATAGTGTGAAAATACAGGTAATTACTGTAATTTATGTACAGCAAGGTACCATAATACCACAGCTCTGTACTGCTATATCACAGAAATTCCATGGGCATGGCAACTGTAAAGTCACAGTATTTAGCTGTACTTTTATTCTAATTTACTGTAAAATACCTACAGTCAATTACTGTGAAATCCATGCAAATAGTAGCCAGTAATTTTACAGCCAAACATTTTACAGTGTAGATAACACCTGTGCAATAATATGTAATAATACATTATTGGTATTAACCTAAAAATGTATGTATGGTAATGTTTCATGTTTTTCTCATTCTATAATAATACACAAATTATATAAAAAAATAAATACAATGAAATATATATAATTGCATATTTAATAAATATAAATAAATAGACTCTTTGTGCCCACCTGGATTAATACCGTTTTATATTTGTTTTTAATTTTTTATATTCAGAAAAACAGGCTTAATTTCTTTGTATAATTCTGGATAAAGGCAGAGATGGGATCTGACCTGGAGGGAGATGATGTAGTCCGTGCCCGGCCGGAGACGGTTTGTGTCGAGGATCCAGAGCTGGTTCAGCACCTCTGTGAGCTCCCGGTCCGCCCGTTGACTAGGGGAAAACACCAATAAAACAGCAAATTATAGCTAAATGAAAATGGAAAAACTGTTGACCAAAATGTGAACATGATGTACGCATAATGAAGCTGAATCTGAAATAAAAACTAGGTTAAAAAAAAACACACCAAATTAAATAGAGAAGTAGACTAAACAGAAAAGGCACAATAGAATCAGATTATTTACAGCATGAACACACACACATTTTAAAATCACATCAGAATACTAAAAGTTACATAATTTTCAAAATACACATCCTGTAACAGTTTTTAGGATTTAGCAGCCATGTATATGGTTTTAACGGCATATATATATGTTGCACATATAGCACATATTGCACATAGTTGGATGGTATTTAACAGCAGCAAGTTACACAATTTACAAAATACACATCTTTTTTTAAGGATTTAGCAGCCAGGTATATTACACAGTTATTAACGGCATATATATATATATATATATATATATATATATATATATATATTGCACATAGTTGGTTTAAATAAATGGTTTTGAGTTGGTTACACACCTTTTTTAGTATCATGTTAACTTCTGTTATCTGAAGGATTTCATCAACACAATCACATGATGATAAGGTTTGTAAACAACACTACTCGATTGTTTCACTGCTGAATGACTCAGTGGTCGTAAACACAGGACCTCTTTAATCTCGTACTTCCTGAGGAAAACTCTAATAAATCCCACATGCAGCAGCAGCAGCACACTTCCCCTTTGTTGATGTCTCAACGTTTATGAAAGGCTGCATGTTGAAACATAGCAAAGAGGTCAGTCAAGGATATAACGAATATTTCACAAAGTCAACTAAAGGTTATTAAACACCACTAAAGTGTTTAGCATTTTGGAAACTGCAAATCTGTCTTGCAAAGGAAACGTTTAAAAACACTCGACCACTGGCTGAAGTTTCACCAGTTATTAGCTGATGAGAACAAACATGCAAACAACATGAAAAACCTCTAAAATACAAATTATTCTCTTGTATTTCTTTAAGACGTTTTGTTTGTTACCCAAAAAAAACTTACTTCCTTGCCATTTTCTCCGTTCAGTGCCAGGATGTAATGTAACAGTCCTGACAAGTTCCTCTTCATGCACACAGTTATCTGAGATAATTATCATGACGTTACTAAGGGTTTCAGGGACCAGCCCATTAAATAAACGCCCACGTTCCCTCCCTTTTCTCATTAAAAGAACGGTAGTCATCTTCTGGTAATGCATTAAAATAGAGTATCCGTTTCAATTGTTTTCTTTCTTAAACCAGTTAACAGCTAAGCGACTCTAATGCTTTTTAGGTTTATTTTTAACATTACAACATTAACATTAATGTAATGCAATGTAACAAAACCGCCAGGTAGACGCCCCAAAATCCCTTTATTATCTTCGTGACTGTTCATGTTTTGAGAGATAGGCTTGTTTGAGACGAGCTGCGGCTCGCCTCGAAAGTAGACGAGAATAGCCGGTCGCAGCCGGAGGAGGTCTCAAAAAGCTCGCCTGAAGTCGGACAGCTCGGAGTCGGATTCTTCTTCTTCTTCTTCTTCTTCTTCTCTCGGTTTTTTGGCGGATCGCAAACAACTTTAAAGTGCATACGGCCACCTCCGGAGTCGGCTTGACTCGGTTTTCATTTATAAAGAATGTACAATCGTTAATGTCAGATATGTACTAAGCAGTGTTGAAAGTGTGCCGGTCCTACCCGGTCCTTAGTACCGGTAAGAGATTTCCAGGCGGTCCGGAGGACCGGGAAGAATTGATAGCTCCACCCGTGGAATTTATACTACGAAGGGCAGATATTTTGGTTTGGATTACTGGTCTGGTCGCGTGTGTGTGTGTGTGTGTGTGTGTGTGTGTGTGTGTGTGTGTGTGTGTGTGTGTGTGTGTGTGTGTGTGTGTGTGTGTGTGTGTGTGTGTGTGTGTGTGTGTGTGTGTGTGTGTGTGTGTGTGTGTGTGTGTGTGTGTGTGTGTGTGTGTGTGTGTGTGTGTGTGTGTGTGTGTGTGTGTGTGTGTGTGTGTGTGTGTGTGTGTGTGTGTGTGTGTGTGTGTGTGTGTATTTGTGCGTATTGGTGCGTATTGTGTTTGTGTCCCGGGGAAAACACTAACGAGAAACACCGGCTGCTGTTATGCCTGCTGTGACCTCAAGTTACTCCGTTCTTCGCTTGTAATTATGCCGTTACAAGCTTCTAAGTTGTATTTATCATCTGAATTTGCCGAAACAAGTTTCATATTCTGAAAGCCAAGACTTTGTTTATTAAACAAAACACCCGAACCCCGAAAAACAATTTTTTTACGCAAATCCACGTTTATTTTGAAATGAGCCGTTGCGACTTCCGACTGATTTCGATAGAGCGGGTCACATATTAGCTTTTTCCCACTTGATCAGAATAGCGGGAGGAGAAAAGAATGGAGTGACTGAATGACAGCTAGAAAATTAGGCTACGTGGTAATTAAAGCAAAAATGCAAACGACGACTCTTTAGATGTTTAAGAGAAAGGAGAGAGATGAAGAAACTCAGAATGTGCTTAAAATTTGAAAAACAACGCCCACAGATGACACAGGTGATGATGCTTATTTAGCCCAGAGAATGGACATGAACATGGCCATGATGAATATAATAAGTTAGCTAACTAGCAAACTGTATATCTCTATATGGGGTGCCCAACCAGTCGATCCCCAGTCGATCTCGAGATGTCTAAAAGTAGAACAACAATATTCAGTTTTATCGTTAATGTCCTACAACAGGGGTGGCCAAACTTTTTGGTTCAGGGGCCACAATGATGTATCAATGTGACAGCCGGGCCGGGGGGCATTGTTTGGTTCCGTCTTGATTCATGTCGGGCTGAGGGTTGTTTTAATCTCATTCTCCCGCGCGCGGGGTGACGTCCACGCGCAGCTGCGACGACCAGGGAGGAAGGGACTTTTCGCGGCGCGCGCGGCGTGTGGACAGTGGGGGATAACATAAATAAAAATTGGATCGTTGTATTTTAGACTTTAAGGCTTTTTAAGATCAGCGCGGGAACCCTGGCTCATTTATACCAATATTGGACGGGCCACATTAAACACATCAACGGGGCGCATGTGGCCCGCGGGCCGTAGTTTGGCCACCTCCAGGCCCGGTTCTACGGGGGTGCATAAGGGTCCCAGTTGAATGTTAAGCACCCTCACTTGAAAAAGAGAAGGGAGTGAAAAATATTACATATACAATAACAATAATAATAATAATAATAATAGTAGTAGTAGTAATATGAAGAAGAAGAAGAAGAATATAGTTGAAAATAAAATAAACTGTAATTGTGTTCAAATATTGTGGTCAAATAACTATAGTTAATAACCCCCCCCCCGTCAACGATCGCCGCCGTCTTGGTTCAAAAAAGGTTGGGCACCCCTGATCTATATAGTCAATGGCTATTTTACTCAGAACACAACATGTACACAGCATACTATTTTAACATTAAATATTTAGCTTTGATATCTTCTATTTTAATCTGCACATTGTGGCATACATTTTATTTTATTAGTATTTTAATTTATGTCACCAATATTCTGAAAATTCAAAGAAAGACAGAGACTTGTACATTTTTGACTGTCTGCTGAATTTAGTTATACATCTTTATTCTAATTTATAACAGTTGAGGCCCAGAGGGAGGAAGAGGAGACTCAGCCAGAAGAAGTGGCAGCAGGTCCCTCAGAAGCCACCATAGGTGATGCTAGCCCTACTGCATACCCTTCTATATGGAAAGAAGAACAATATGAACAGTTCAAACAGAAAAATGAATGGATGTATGCTCACAATGGAAGGCTAGGCTGTACCCCATGCCATGATGTGAAGGATCTGGGTGTCATGGCCTCCCGTGGTGTTAATATTGCTATTCAGTGGGCTGATGGAAAGATAATCCCAGCTGGTCCATCAAGGGATGTCCAGCTTTCATCACTGCGCAAAAAAATCCGTGAACACAAGAACTCTGCAGCACATAATGAAGCAGTCAAGATTATTCAGACAGCAAATAAAGATATTCTTCTGAACATGAACGCGAGTAGTCAGGAGTCTGTGTTTGAGTCTACTGCCAAGGTATTCATGACAACCTATTATGTGGCCAAGAACAACAAGCCTTTCACAGACTTTGAGATTCTGATTGACCTGCAGCATGCAAATTCTGCTGATTTGGGGCGTGTTTTGCATAGCAAAACTGTCTGTTGACATAATTGAGCATGTGTCATCACAGATGAAAAAGGAACTTCTAAAAAAGATAATAGAGACCAAAAGCAAAATCACAGTATTGGCTGATGAGTCAACCAGTGTTGGGCACAAATCAACACTAATTGTGTTCCTGAAGGCTAGTGTTGATGGAGACATGGAGCCCATTGCCTTTCCGTTGTACCTGGTTGAGCTGGATAGTATGTCTGCTCCTCATATCAAGGAACAGATTATGGGTTGCTTGCTTAAAAATGGCTTTACTGTTGAGTTGCTGAGAGAAATCCTCATTGGATTTTGCAGTGATGGGGCCAGTGTCATGCTGGGAGTGAAGTCAGGTGTTGGGAAGTTGCTCCAGGATGACTTCCCAGGCATCATACTATGGCACTGCCTTAATCACAGACTGGAGCTTGCTGTTGACCAGGCACTGGATGTGACAGGGGGAACAAAGGACTTCCAGGCATTCATGGACAGCCTATATTCATTATATAGCCAGTCACCAAAAAACATGCGGCAGCTGAGTGAATTTGCTCACAACCTGGACATCGCCCTCAGGAGGATTGGAAAAGTGTTCAGTGTTCGCTGGGTAGCTTCTTCATGGAGGGCAGTCTCTGCAGTTTGGTAGTCTTATCCAGCCTTGGCACAACATTTCCGTGAGGCATCAGAGGATGATAAAAGGGACAGCAGAGAGAGGGCCAAATTCAAAGGTCTGCTTTCTAAGTTGTGCTGCATCAACTTCCTGAAAAGTCTTGCACTGATGGCAGATGTTCTGACTGAACTTAAGAACTTGTCAGAAATTCTTCAGAACAGGAAGACCACACTCCCAAAGGCCCATGACATCATGACGACGTATGTCAAACGCATAGAAAGTTTCAATCGCTACCCAGGACAACATGCAGTTGATGCCAGTCAGGCAGAGGAAGTGATGGAATTCAAGGGAGAGGATTTAAGAGTTGGCAGGTCTCCCATCATTGACTCTGCTCAGTTCATCCAAGCAGTGGCAGACAATATGAAAGAAAGACTCTTCACAACCACAGCAAACAGAGCACAGGCCAGTGTTGCAGCCAACCGAAAAGAGGCTTATAACAGCCTTATCAATCAAATGGCAGTCCTCAACCCTGACAACTGGGACCATGACAATCCTCGATTTGGAGATAATGAGGTGAGGGCTTTGTGTGATGTCCTACATGTGAACCAACAATAGGCCCATCTTGGATTCACAGAATACAAGGCCAGTGGAGGAAGAAACATTCCCAACAAAATGAAGAAGTTGCTCATGGCAGTGGCACTGTCTCCAAGCAATGCTGACTGTGAACGGGGGTTCAGCACAATGAATAACATCATAACTGAGTATAGGAGCAAACTTACAACAACAAATGCAGAAAATCTCCTCTTCATCAGCTCTGTGGGACCACCATGCAGACAGTGGGATCCACTGCCTTATGTGAAGACCTGGCTGGGCAAAGGAAGAAGAGCAGCCCACTCAACAAGCTGCATGGCTCGCCGGTACACAGAAGAGGAGAGCTACTTCAGCCCTCTGTGGAAAATGTGGAAAAGTGTGTAGTTTACCTCCCTCAACATGCCTTGCTAATGGTCTGTTAAGTTTTGACACAAGTTGTATGCACAATTGAAAATAAATAATTGACTATACATATTGTCAAGTGTTTCTAATTTCTACCCCATAAAGACATTACAAATTTGAAGTTTGTGTTCAGGGATGCATGAAGCTGGGGGCGGGAGGAGAACAATATGAACCAATGAAGGTCGGGGTAGCATTATAGTACCTGCAAGAAATTCAAACCACTTTCACCCCTGGTACTAAGTAAATACATGTGTTCCTGCTCAAGATTGGATTCAACTTTATTGTTATTGCACATATTACAGGTACTGAGACAACGAAATGCAGTTTAGCTTCTAACCAGGAGTGCAAAAAGCAGTAAAGTGAAAAGTAATGTAGTCTACAGAATAAAATATAGAATGAATTGAATGATGAATAAACAGTGAGGAGGGGTATGAATACACTAGATATACACAGCAGCCTGTGAGCAGTATGAACAGTGTGTATGAATATGCTAAGGTATATCAAGTATGAAAACGGTAAGCAGCAAATGATGGTGAGAAGCTAAACTATCTATTAATTATGTCCATTACAGGGAGTGTGATTGTAACTGTGTGTGTGACTAGCTGGATGCAAACAGGTAAACGCTGTCTTTTGTTTCCCATGCTTGCTCTTCAAACAGCGGGGGACAGTTACGACACTCTCTGATTTCGCCGCCAGCCGGTCACGTGGTTTATGTATGCCGGGATAGTTCAAAACGCACTTCCGGGGCAATGCTTCTCTATGGCAAAAACAGCACGAACGTGGTCAAAATAGTCATAGATTAAACCAACGCCGTTCTTTTTTAAAGATTGCTTTCATATGTACATGATGTGGTTACACTTTGTATGGATTGGTACTATTTCCAAGTTTCGTTATTTAACGATATTTTGAGGGGAAAGTGTGGTAGCACAAGCAGGCTATGTTGATGTCACTGCCAGGGCAGTAGTACCGTAGTATAGTTGCGCTGCGCTGTCATGTTCTACTATGGGACAGGACAGACATGTAACGAATTAATAATTAAACGCACAAGGGGTTCTTGAATGAAATAATAATTATAAAAGGTAAACAGAAATAATAAACGGATAATCTGCTCTTCCCACAAAATAGTCCCCACGGAAATGTATTAACTAAAGTCTATATGCACACATTAACAAAATAAACAAAGACAGGTTTTCTGCTTTATTCAAGTGTATTGACAGTTTTTCGAGCTAAACAAAACAAATAAAACCCAACAAAAAGTCCACTCGCGATACATTGAAATTGTCTTTACTGCCTAATCCAGTGTAGTGTAGTTCATTGATACAAAAAAAAGGCTGTTGCTCCTGCGCCCGTCGGCGGCAAAAAAAAAATGTTTGTCGGCCTTTTCAGGCTATCCACAAAAAAGGAAAACACGATGGTCGGCGTGGCACAAAGGAGCGATCTCACTCTGTGTTGGAGAGAATCTCTCTCACTGTCCGCGTCCTCTCCAGGAAGACGTGCTTCGAGGTTCGTCGATGCAATATCCACATAAGGTTACTTTCAGTTACTTCCCCTGTTGCATTTTAACATATATAGACATGCTGAGGAAACTTAAATATCCCGCTGAATACCCGCATTCACCACACATACGCTTCCTCCTCCCGTGAGAACCACCCCTGGCATTCCGGTGACCCGCCCACCAAAAAGCCTCTGGGCGCGCCGCGACAGGTGAATCTGCAAATGAGGCTTGCAGAACCACACCCTCAAACCTTACACAAAAGTGGACATTTAATGACTGTAGTCTCGAGGATAATACACATGCATCATAGATTTTTCATTTCATTCTAAACTACATGTCTTAACCTTTTCCCCTGCCCCTACAGTTTATAAGACACACTGAGATCAAACTGCGACTGTCACAGACAGACAGCAGCGATTGTGTTATTGAATGGTAAATATATATAAAAAAAACACACACACCCAAGTACTTTTTCAGCTGTAATTGCATTATTGCATACTTTTTATTGACAGTTTTGCATTTGGAGAGGCAGGGTGACAACGGAAAGCTTGGTAGCCTATTACTTATACTTTTTACATTTTTGGAGGGAAACGCTTAGGCGAGCCTCCAGAGCAAGTCGGACAAAATGGCTAACCATCATGCAACGCACTAGCAAGACGTTGATCGCAACTGCGCAGGTCTGCGCAGGTCTCGCTTGTCTCAAACAAGCCTACTATGTGCCCGTGATAAATAAACACACACACACACACACACACACACACACACACACACACACACACACACACACACACACACACACACACACACACACACACACACACACACACATTATTGTATATAGTTGAGTTTTGACAGCATCCATCAAACTAGATTTGTTGCCTTAATGGTCTGTTTTCTAACATTTCTGTGTTTCTGAACCATGTCTGTGTCTGCATATAATGTTCGTATTTAGTCTCCTGATTTTAAATGGGAATTAAATAATTTGAGTGTTCCCAAAGAACCGGTGTTCTGCAGTGTGTGTGGGCCGACTGTACTGTTGCACAGTTTACTGTAGAAACTATGTCCAGGACAACTTGACAAGGTATTTGGAAGTTTTGGAAGATTCATAGCTAACCACACTGAAGATTATGGAGGTATTGATCAGTCTTCTCATATCTCTAACATCACCAGAAGTCATAATTTAAGGGGTCATTTCTCAAAATATGCCCTGTGTGGTTTATTCACCATTACAATAGCCCCACCTAAAATAATTTCCACCAGTCGCCACTGACTGCGTTGATCCTAATCGCGCAGGTCTGCGCAGGTCTCGCTTGTCTCAAACAAGCCTGTTGTGTAGGGACACCCCCCTATCTCCAAGGGACGAAAAAAAAGCTCATGTCATCCAATCATTTCAAATCAATCCTGCCTGCTCAATGGTTTGAGCAGTCAACTGCGCTTGAACTTTTATTTTGAAATCCATACATGCAAAGTAAAAGGAAGTCGAATTACGCGCATGCGCAACAGCCACACACGTTGTTTTGGAAGTTGTTAACGCAAAAAACGTAGCTACATATTTCCGTGTTTTAATAGATTTACCAACTCTTTACGTGTTTTATCGTTGTTTCGCATGTGTTTCCTATTTTAGAGTATCATTACCTGTTATTAGCTGTTGCTAAATCTAGTTGACAGGGAAGCTGAAGTTTAAAGAAAGCTAACTAGCCTGATAGCTTAGCCCTGTGCAGCGACAGCATGGCAGCTGTACTGGGGCTGATAGCTGGGAGCTACGAGCAGGTCACCTTTGGGTACAGAGTTAACACTGATGAACCAGTAAGTTACAGTTATTTATTAGTTGTTAGTTATTTAGCAAAAAGGGTCTAAGCTGTAGTTTCTTAAAAACGTGTCTGTCGCTGTGATTGATGTACAACAGGGTAAAACAACTTCTGTGTGATGCTATGACCATAGGATGTATTTTAAAGGAATGATGGACAGTCAATTAATAAGTTATCACATTAACAGACATGGGTGTAGATACAAAATACATTTCAAAGGATCAATTACATTCAAAAGCACTATAAGAAACCATGGTTTAAATGGGACATTGTTTACTGTCCTTTAAATAAATAACTGTATTTTATATTGTTAATTTTTAAAAGGAAAAATCTGACGAAAAAAATAATACTTCTGCAGGTGAGGTCGAAACCCACTATAAGCTTATTAAAGAACATAATATATAAATATCTTAAGAAATAAACGGCAAAATGTCTAAACAAAGGAAGGAAAATAAAACACTTTATCACCAACAACAACAAATCCCCTTAAAATGTTCTATACCGTTGAAAACATGTATTTATTGTTTGTCCTGCAGGAGTGGACAGCGAAGGCAGAGTTCACTCATCACGCCCACACAGCGTCTATATCAGCCGCAGCAGCCAGCGAGAGGTTTGTGGTCACAGGAAGCAAAGATGAGACCATCCAGCTGTACGACATGAAGAAGAAGATCGAACACGGAGCCCTGCTGCATCACGATGGTGAGACATCTTCAGGATATCACCTATTTAACATCAAGTCATGAACACCAATTCTACAATAGTAGTAGTAGCTGTGGCTTAGTGGCATGGAGATCTCTGGTAAAGGTGCTGTAGCAAACTGCTTTTGTTTCTTGATTTGTAATGTTTAAATGGCTGTTGGGGCACTTTTATCCCGTTGGTGTGATAGACTTTGTTACATTTTCTATACTGCTAGCCCATCAATCAAGTTTAAATAATCATCAAAGAATTGACCTTGTTTGCTTTTTACCAAGAAATGAAAAGACTAGCTTGATGTTTGCGCACCTGAGCTCAACTTCTCTGTCATGCAGGCACCATCTCTTGCCTGGAGTTTTACGGGACGTCTCATTTACTGAGCGGAGGAGAGGACGGACTCATCTGTGTTTGGGGCACGAAGAAGTGGGATTGTCTGAAATCCATCAAAGCTCACCAGTAAGCAGAGAGAGAGAGAGAGAGAGAGAGAGAGATGCTGCAGTGGCACTTGTAGCACGTGATAGTGTTGTCTTGGATTTGTATTGCCACGACGACTCAAATGAACTCTCTTTATCTACCTGTTTTTCCTCAGAGGTCAGGTCACGTCGCTGTCCGTCCATCCGTCTGGAAAAATTGCACTTTCAGTCGGGACAGATAAAACTCTCAGGTAAAATCACCAAAAGACAATCGTATTAAATCATTCTTTTATAGTTTTTATGATATTATCTTTTCAGTTAAATTGGGATAAGCATCTGTTGCTTGCTAATCTTTTTTTAAACCTATACAAATATGGTCTTGTAAATAGGAATAGCTGTATGTATTAACAAGACAAATATATTTAAAGAAATAACTTTTGCATGTTTGTATCCCTTTTTAGAACATGGAATCTAACAAACGGAAGATCGGCCTTCATCAAAAACATAAAACGGAGTAAGCCTCCTTTTTTAATTCTCTAATTAAGAACTATTCAAGTTCTTTAATGAATGTGTGATCAGTGTGTTTGAAATCAATTGTTCTTTTACACTTCTAACAGACGCACACATAGTCCGATGGTCTCCTGATGGGGATAAATATGTGGTCGTGGTGAACGACGAGGTGAACATCTACGACCTGGAGACCGCCTCTGTGACGGCAACCATGAACAACCCCAAGAGGATTTCATCTGTGAAGTTCTTAAATGTGAGTTATCTGACGAGGAAAAAAAATGACACTTCTAACAACATTTAATCATGGGGTGAGAGGTCAATGTGAAGGGGGGAAAAACAAGGTCTTTATGTTTAAAGTAGACTGCGAGGAGCACACACACACACACACACACACACACACACACACACACACACACACACACACACACACACTTTTATTTAGTACGATGAGAAATTAGCTATTAGTTGTTTTTAGTATTTGATATTTAATATTTTACTTGAATGTGCAATATGACTTGTGGCCAAATGACTTATCACTGTCACAGGCTGCTACCTATTTTCTACTGGGGCACTGTAATACGTTACTTTGTATATTGAGCTATTGTATATTGCATACTTTTATTATGATTTATCTGTATTGTAATTTTGAAGCAACCTGGCAAAAAGAATTTCCTTCGGGATGAAGTTCTATCTAATCTTATTGTATTACATTGGACCTGGGAAATGACATGGTAATCCACACATGGTCAAATAGAAATCCTACTTTAATGTTTTCAGAACTCTATTCTTGCGGTTGCCGGAGACGATGAAAAAGTGAGGCTTTGTGACCTGGGAAAAGAGAAATGGCTGTGTGAGTTTAAGGCTCATGAAAACAGGTAATTTCAGTATTTGTGTTCTTTACTTATTTTACAGATCTATTTATTTAAAGTGTTTGCACCTGCATTTCTCTAAAACACATTTCTATAATGAAAGAGAATTGGACTTTGTAACTACAGAATATAATCCTATCAAAATGTTGTGATTTCAGAGTGAAGGCGGTCGACAGCTTCGTGATGGAGGATCACAGCATACTGGTGACGGCTTCAAATGACGGATTCATCAAAATGTGGAAACTTTATCTAAAAGAGGCATGTCTTTAATTTGATTTATACATTTTTGATTTATAACACATTTACTTGTAACTTCCACCTTATTCCTTTTGAAAAACCATGTACCTTGCAGTGACACAATAACAATAACATTTCCCTAGTGTGACTACTTATAGGCATATACCTCCTTTGCAAAGCAGAATAAAATATTTTTAAATGAAATAGTTAACATATATTTTCAAAATAAAAACTAAAATGTGCAAAATGACACTGTTGTTCCCTGCTGAGCTGTTTCTTAACTACCAATGTCTTTTGTTGGTTGTACATTTTTAATTAAACAATACACTGCCATTACCTTCTCAGAGATAACAAGTAACCAATACATCAATTAAAAACAGCCACTACGTTTTATTTGATCCTCTTAACATTTGATGCATCAAAGCCCATGGCTGTGTCACCTCTCCTTTCTTCACTAAATCCTAAACTCCTGCGTCCTTTGTACTCCTGCTGTCCATCAGGAGCTGGAGTCTCCCACTCTGCTCATGGAAGTGAACACAACGGCCCGCCTGACGTGCCTCGCTGTGTGGAAACCTTCGTCTGTGCAGCCGCCCGCTGAGGAACCAGCCGCTCCGACCACGACCCCTCAAGGTCCTGCAAACGCTGAGTCATGTCTCACTGCTTCTTATTAAATAGATTTGAGCTACAGATATTAGAGGGTATAGGGACACTGGTGATTTGATTCGTTTGTATGTTAGTTTCTAAATTCTATGTAACATACTCTGTTCTTATAATCTGTTTGCTTTGGTCCACAGAACTTATCCAGGAGCTTTCAAAGACGAAGAGAGTCCGAATTGCAGCAGAAGAAGTTATTCTAGAAGACGAGAGCAAACCCAAGAAGAAAAAGAAAAAGGGCGGTGGAAAAAAACCAACAGAATAATTAAACCTGTTTTGTTATTCATGGACTGTTTTATATATTTTTGTCACATATGCAAGTGCTCTTTGCTGTTGCTACAGGTTTTGTGGAAATATTTTGTGAATATATATTCCTTTCCCGTAAACAATGAAAATAGGAACAATACGAGGGAAAATTAGATCATCAACAATAAAACATGTTTTATAATCCTCAGAATTGTTTTCTTTGGCAATGCCCTTGTTTCCCATAGTGACGGGATAAAGCAACGGTGCATTTAAGAGACATGTTGGCTGTTTTTGTGGCAACATAGCACAAGTCTATTTTGGAGTCATTGCTTTCTGTCTATGGCAAGGTTTAAGACTCATGATGTATGTATCAATAAAAAACAATTAAGTCTTACCATTTCAGATTGGGGCTGTGTCCAAAAAATGTTTTTTCTGAGCGCCAGAACATGCGTGTTCTATCTATAGGCTGAGAGCTGTTAGATGTACAGCTCTGGGAAAAATAGAGACCACTCCAACATGGTTTTAAATCTCAATCTCTACATGTATGGCAGCCACTTTATTCCAGTGTCTGTTGAATTCCAACAAAAGGAAATGTTGTCAGTAGCTAATAGAATAAAATAAAACAATGTACTCCGATGATATTATCTCAAACACAAACACATACGATTTGTACGATGTGAGGGTCTAAGGACAGAGGGTGTCGTATTGTCATACTGATATTCTGTACAAACTGTGAAGTCCACTGAGACAAATGTAACATTTGTGATATTGGGCTATATAAATAAACATTGATTGATTGATTGACATATAAAGAGTAAATCTAGAAAAACGTAATAATTTTGCATTCGTCTCTTACATTTTTCCAGAGCTGTATATGCTTTCAGTTTCTTAATGAGTGTGTGTCATTGAAGAGGGTTGTGTTTACATATGTTCCTGGTTTTAAATGCTTTCATTCTTTCACATTATAATTTGGAAAGCTCTTTGGAGTGAAGGACAATTTAATAATCATGGCATAATTTTACTTTGAAACGACACCGGAAGTGACACAATCACGGTAACATTAGGAAGTTGCTGGGTGCCAAACAAACGGGGATAGTGTTAAAGTACAAGTAAGACATGTTAAATTCTTTTTTAATGTATGTTTTGAGGGACATTTGACAGTAAAATTAATTCGCAAATTCTTTGTCGCTTTAATAAACATGTTACTGTTATTACATTCGGATTCAATGCTGCTAAATCCAACAATTCATCAAAAACTTTACTACAACACCAGCAGACATGGCTGTGGACTGGATTGGGTTCATCTATGCTGCTCTGGTGACGACAGGAGGAATCATAGGTTACTTTAAAGCAGGTAGGAGACCATGCCAATCATTAACTACATTCACATTTAGTTGAAAGCACGTTTCAAACCTATTCAATTTATTTTTAACGTAGATGGAAAGTTTGAAACTGTGTACTCTTCTCTAACTGATTCATATATATTTTTTTTTTAATTGAATCAAAACACAGATGTACTATAGTCAACCATGACTGACATTTATCTCATCCTTTTTATGTTTTTGTTTTGTGCTGTGATTTCAACCATTTGTTTGTCTATCATTTTAAATGTTTTGTACTAGTAAGCTTGTCTTATCCTATGAGGGGGGAGGGATTCAAACAAATTGACAACCTGTAGGCCTGCCTGTCTTTGACGCTGTATGTGTTGTTTAAGAAAAAGGAAAATAAAGTTTTAAAAAACCTATTTGATTTCAAATGTATTTCCCCCTTTCAAAAATAAACCCTGTTTCCTCCATAGGCAGCGGGGCCTCTCTGTCTGCAGGGCTGCTGTTCGGTCTGCTGGCTGCTGTCGGGGCTTTTCTGGCTTCTCAAAACCCAAAGAATGTCTGGCTTTCTCTCGGTGAGCAAGTTTGAATTTGTTAAAGTATAATTGCAGCTTTCACAAACACATCTGTTCCCCTGCAGGCACCTCTGGGACTCTGGCGGTGGTGATGGGACTGAGGTTTCTCAACTCCTGGAAGTTCATGCCAGCTGGTTTAATGACTTTAGCAAGGTGAAACGGAATCGCTTGTTATCCGATTTTAATTTCCATCACAGATAATAATCATTCATATACCTTTGTTTTAGTTTTTTCATATACACATACATTACTTTTCACTCATTTTGAACCATAAATTATGTTGTAAATGTTTATTTTCAGTGGACTGATGCTGGTGAAGATCATCGCTGGCATGCAAAAGAAACCACATAAATCTTAAAAATATGTACAGATGTTTTTTCAGTGTGCATATGTTTGACATTCAATTTAATAATGTGGGTTTCCACATACTGTACATTCACAGACATTCCCTTGTTTACTATTACATTCTGGTTCTGTATAAAACATGTGATATAAAATGTGACTTTATAAGATAAGGTACAAGAAAGAAAAATACATTTTTATACAGAAAAGTAATTTTTTTATCTTTAAAAATATATCTGCTGTTGTAAAATAAAAAACTTTAATACAATATAACGACTTCATTGTCTATTATTTAAATAAAATACTGACTCTAGGAGTTATGGGACACATGTACGACACTGGACAATATTTTTTAACGTGGCAAATGTAACAGACTAGCAGGAAACACTTCTCCTTTAGAGCATTTCCTGGCTCTAGTGCAGTGGGAACTGGTCTCATGAGTCTTTAGTGGAGCAGAGTGGACTGGTGCTACTGGTTTCCTTTGTATTTGGCGGTCCAGTCGACCCGTCCGTGCACCGGCTGCAGGGTCGAGCTCCACCCTGAGGCGCTGGGTCCAGAGATCGGAGGATTCAGCGATCGGCTCCTCCACCCTTCGTGCTCTGGTAGATCATCATGAGAGAGAGAGAGGAAAGGTTCAGGCCTATTCCGGGGAAGTAACATCAAACTGCACACATCATTTCAGGTTTTGTTTGTTTCTTACCTTCGTTTGAGGGTAGTAGTTTATTTAAGGAGGTCTTGTTCTTGGATGATTTGATTTTGGACTCAACTCTTAGATCCACTGCAAGATTTACAAAAAGAAAGTGGGCAAATATTCAGGTTAAAAGAATGACAGCGATACAAAATCAAAAAGTCCGTAACGTGATGAGCTTTTTAAATGGTGGATAGAATTTGAAATGCACATTTTCCATTTTTGTATGCACATTCTCTTGTCAGAATATATTAAAAAATAATAGACAACTTCCCACAATATAATGGAAGTGGACCACAGACACTGGAAACTGATAATTATGTCTCATAAAATCTTATAATGAGACGTATTTATATTATAGACCTGCAGATCAGTTTCTAGATCAAGCGATTTATCTTTTTTTAATTATATATTATATTTGTATGCTATTTTACGTAACTATCATTATTATACTTTGTACAAATGTGTGCATGTATGTCTTATAAGTTTATATTAACGCTTCAATATTACTAAAAGACAATTGATACAAATACAAATGAACACATTGTTCAGGGCTGGAAAACTTGAAATCTTCCTTAGTCAGTGACTATCTTCTTAGAAATCTTTAAGGACTATGTTCTGACTCCAGGGGGCGCTTTTACCCAGCTATGACGGAAGAGCAAGAGTGTACACAAAAGGAAACAGCTCTCAAAAGAAAAACAATGACACTCCCAGTTATTTCTAGATATCAAACGAAGAACTCACTGGCAGAGCTGCCTCCTATGGGGGCCAGTGTGATCCTCTGTCTCGCTGATCCTGGTTCAGCCTTCTGAAAAGGGGGCATCTGTGTCTGGTTCGGGTTTTTGTTGCTCAGGAAGGAGTCTGTAAGGACAAGAGTCACATCACTAACTGATGACCTGCTTCAAGTCTAATATAATCCACTGCTGATGTTATTACTGGCTTTAATATTGGGATTTCAAATGTCAATCATTTCCGAATAACAGCAAAGTAGAATGACTCTGTGAACAGATACCTTTAGAAAGATCACGATCCTCCAGAGTCTTTTCTTTAAGAGGCTGCTGATCTGTTAGTTTAGGAAGACTATTGTCTAAAACCCACAACATAGAGAGAAGAGAAGAAGGATTAAACCCGAGGAAAATAAAATAGGAAATCTCAAGTGTACCTATTTACATGTTGCATGTACAGGGCTGTACATCATAATTGATAATAGAATGCACCTCCAAATCTGAGGCCATGGTTCTCAGCAGGAAACCGATGGACTGTCCACTCCAAGTAGGGAATGAGTCCTTACCCCAAGTGAAGGAGTTCAAGTATCTCGGAGTCTTGTTCTCGAGTGAGGGAACAACGGAGCGTGAGATGGGCCGGAGAATCGGAGCAGCGGGGGCGGTACTGCAGTCAATCAATCAATGTTTATTTATATAGCCCAATATCACAAATGTTACATTTGTCTCAGTGGACTTCACAGTTTGTACAGAATATCAGTATGGCAATACGACACCCTCTGTCCTTAGACCCTCACATCGTACAAGGAAAAACTTTACCGCACCGTTGTGACGAAAAGAGAGCTGAGCTAGAAGGCAAAGCTCTCTGTCCACTGCGCCATTTTCATTCCTACCCTCACCTATGGTCATGAAGGATGGGTCATGACCGAAAGAACGAGATCGCGGATACAAGCGGCCGAGATGGGTTTTCTCCGCAGGGTGGCTGGTGTCTCCCTTAGGGATAAGGTGAGAAGTTCGGTCATCCGGGAGGGACTCGGAGTTGAACCGCTCCTCTTTCGCGTCGAAAGGAGCCAGTTGAGGTGGTTCGGGCACCTAGTTAGGATGCCACCTGGGCGCCTCTCTAGGGAGGTGTTCCAGGCACATCCAGCTGGGAAGAGACCAAGGGGTTGACCTAGGACCAGATGGAGGGATTATATCTCTGCGCTGGCCTGGGAGCGCCTTGGGATCCCCCAGTCAGAGCTGGTTGATGTGGCCAGGGAAAGAAAGTGTGGGGCTCTCTGCTGGAACTGCTACCCCCGCGACCAAACCACGGATGAACGATTTCTCCAGAGCGTTTATAAAGTTAACATTTATTGAAAAACGATGAATGTTATTATTTCCAGATTACATGCTTTTACAAAAAAAATTCTGCTTCAATCTATACTTTCAAAACCAACATTTTTATTGCCCTCAAAAAGCTGAGTTTGCCGCACATAGGGAGGCACGCACTGGCGCACAGGCAAGAGATGATATAAAACCAGGTTATCAGCATTTCATTTGTGTTCTGAAGTCTTTCTTACCTTTATTTAGAGGAAGCTCTGGCCTCTTTTCTCTGGTTAAACCCGAGGCGCCCCACAGGTTTCTGCCGGTCACCGGGCTTTCTGCTAAAGAGCTGTTCTTTGGATTTATGCCTAAAAATGACAACAATGGAGTGAACACCCGAGCCCACACAACAAGTTACAATTGAAACAGTGATACATTTGGTCTGTTGGGTATTTGTCTCTTTCAGGCGGACCACCTGGTAAAAGATTGCCCCGAAGAAAACTGCGCATAACTTATTTTTTTTTTCAGAATGATGGTTGGTTGTATTATTTTCACAAATGTTTTGTATAATGCTTTGTTAAAGAACCCCCTTTCCAAGCCACTGGTTATCAGAGATGAAAAATAGGGTACCATAGGTATTTTTGTTGTTGTTTTTCATTACGGTTTGTTTTTTGTTTTTGTCAGGGTTGGGGTTGGTGTGCCAGTGGTCCTGGGGACACCAACTTTAAGGGGGGGGGGGGGTGTGACGACCCCTGCTTTGCTCTCTCCTGTTGTGTGTGTGTGGCCCTTTAATGTTCTCCCTTTGTCCGTCAGCGTTGATTGAGGACACCTGGCTGCCGGTACCGGAGGAGTAAAAGGCCTGAGCCAGACTCTCGATCACTATCTCCACGGAGGACCTGTTTTGGGAGAGCAGCCTTTTCGTTTATGCTTTTTAACGTTGGGTTGTTGTTAATAAATATCTTTTCATATATCTTGTCCTTTCCACGCTTTTGTTATGGCCAAGAGCCAGGTCATGACACTGCATTCAGGCTCATTAGTGCATTACTTTTTATTTTTTTAAACTTCTTATTTTTTCACAGACACAACATAAATAGGACATACATGGAGATGCTTACATAACTGCACCTGTTGTACATCAGGGTTAATCATTCATGCCCTCCTTGGACACCAAAAGGACATTTCTTGATGCTATTGATTTTCATATTGTGCAAACATATTACAGACATTATCACTCCCCCTCATCAACAAAATGATCGCACAATACCTGTCATTAGTGCATTATTAATTTAATGAATTTCCTTAGATCTCTTTTCCTCACCGGGCAGATATCTGGACTGGCGGAGGTAGTGCTGCTTGGCGGACAGCGTGGAGGATTCAGCTCGGTTCAGCCCGCTGTTGCTCGGCAGCTTTCTTTCTGCTTTGTTCTGCGACTCTACCAATCTAGACACACAAATATCACATTATTGTTTTTTTTCACAACAGTAATGAAAACTTTTACATGAAAATAAGGAGGTCTAACCGACAGCTGGGCCCCTCTGCTGCCCCGTCCTTCAGAGAGCTGATGGTGGGCTTTTTGGAGATGGAGACTCCGGCGTCTGCCTCCTCTCCGTCGTCCCAGCTGTCCTCAGATCTGATAGACGCCTGTCCCCAGCGTCTGCGTCCCGTCCTCACTGCACTCATGCTGTTCTCTGCTCCTGTAGGCTTTGAAATAAAGAAGAAATAAGTTCCAAAGCTTCAAGAAGATCTACTTTTTACATTCAGAAGCTGCAGTTCATTGATACCTACAGCCTGATAGCTCATTGGTTGCCTGCTTTTCACCAGGCTGAGGGGTTCCTGCTGTCCCTGCGTCAGCGTGGAAGAACACATTGTTTGTTTTGGGTTTTGCTCCATGTTGTTCTGAGGGAGAAGTATCTGCTGAAGAGGCTGGTGCAGAGACTGGCTGCATCTCTGGGTCCTACTCTGCTCGCTGGACTCCAGGTCCGTCTTACAGAGGGACAGAGGCTTTGTTCCTGAAGACGTCTCGTACATCTTTGGCTGAGCCTTGTGCTGCTCCGAGTTCTTCAGAGGAGCACCGAGCGCCGGGCCGACGTGGAAGTATGGATACCGTAGAGCCTGGAACACAGGGAGAGAACCCTCAATTACATCTGTGCTCATAATGTTTATTTTTCTACAAGTAAGAAGCTCACAACATTGCATAAAGCAGCGAATTAATTATAGAAAAAATAAAAAGCCTTTTCAAAATAAAAGCCCAGACAAGCAAATGAAAATAAAGCAATAGATTTGTGTTTTAAGGACATGTGATTGATTGTAAGATATACAGTATATAGTAAAGTACTAATGAGACAAACCATAATTGCATATTTCTAACACTGAAATTTAAAACGCACATAAATAAATATTTGGAGCACTGAAAACTACTTTTATTCTATTTGTAATTTTCAAGCTATTAGTTATTGGAATGAGGTCAATGGACGTGCATTGCTGCAGCTGTACACACAGTTTGGTTGTACAGCAGGTAAAGGTAAGCGGATTGATTCCCACTTTGAGTATCTAAAAATAGATACTCAAAGGTGCTCAAGATAAAAGTATTCACCAAACACTGTTGAATCAAAATGAGAGGGTTGTCTTCACTGTATGTTTCTATTCCGTCTACGTTCAAACTCAAAGGGTTTTCAAAGTACCTGACCAGCACTCGGTCTCTTCTCAGGATCCCACTGCAGCATGTCTCTCATCATTGTGATCGCCTCGCTGCTGGCGTTTGGGATCAGAGATCTGAGGCTGGTGGGGACGCACTTTGGGAAGCGGAAGTTCATCGAGGTGGCAAGCTTGACGCCCTCAGGCCAGTCTGGCTGATGTGGTGAGAGACAACACAAACCCACAGTGAGTCACAAGAACTTCACAACAAAAGAAAAGACATTAAAATACTAGTATCGGACAAAAATCCTGACAAAATGATCAAATGCCTTGCTGCACTGTTGAGAAAACATCTGAAATATTTGATAAATAAAAATCAGTAATGTAGATTTAATAAGTTAGTGGGTAAAGACAAATGATCAAATCACTTTAGGGTAATGCAGCCTTTAAAACCAGATTGTTGGCATATTAGGATATGAAATGACAAGAGACAATATCTAGTCACATACTAAAATGTCGATAAAATATTTATACGTTGCCCATTCTGACTATAGATCTGTTGGTCAGAGCTAATAATATAGAAGGTAGAAACAGCCGTTTGATGTTTGCGTCATAGAAGGGCAGAAGTTTTAATTTCAGAGGTCCCGGTTGGTGCGACAGCAGCGCCCAACATGTGACTTTGTGCTGGGATGGCTCACCTTCTTCAGCGTTCCCAGCACCTGACAGATCTTGAAGATCTCGTCCACCTCGCTGTTTCCAGGGAACAGAGGTCTGAGAGTGTACAGCTCCGCCATGATGCATCCCACCGCCCAGATGTCGATGGGTGAGCTGTAGCAGTTAGACTTTAGCAGAACCTCCGGGGCCCGGTACCTGTCAGAACCAGAGGGAGGATATTTAAAGCAGATTTACTCATGGTGACTTAACTCTAGTTTGGCTTTAATTCCTGTTTGGTCCATTTTCCAAGGAGGTCACTGTTTTAATTTGGTTTGTTTGTCTAGATTACAAACTAATGACTGTCATTAAATTCAGTGGAAGGGTGTAACATGGGCAAGGGAAGAGGAGGATACACTAATGATCTTTCACTTTTGTAAACATTGCAAAAAAGGGCATTTGGAAGTGTGCTCTCTCTCCAAGTGCCATTCTAGTTTAATTTATGTTCTACTTTACTGCAGTACTTTTTGTCATTAAATGAACTACATTTCCCTACAGGGTCCGTTTTATTTCATCTTATCTTTAGAAAAAGAAATGGTTGTGTCTCTTCTATCTAACGAGAGCTACAGTTTAGTTGCAAACGAGCCTATTTTCTCACTTTCCCCAAATAGTATGTAATCATGTAAATAGTAATGGTTGTTGTGTAGATCTTCCACAGGAATAACCTGTACTTTTTTTTTTTATTTTAAAATTTTTAGTCAATTTATTGAACATGTCAGAAACAAAACATACAACAATAATAATAATATATATTCTTTTTTTTCTTTTCTCACTCATAATAATTATAACAAAGTACAAAAAATAAATAAATAAAAATAATTCTCAAATAGTCTCTGTCATGTTCAACAGAAGAAGCTTAAAAAAAAGCTTTTCTGGTCCTACCCCCTCTAGCATACATTTTCCTTATAAATAAAATATTAGGTCATCGTCATCAGCGACATGTTAATTTGTTTGTTTGTTTGTTTGTTTGTTTTCTACAAAACAATCAGAAAGAAATTACTTTTACAATTACAAGAAATAACTAATGGGATTGTACAGGTCCTGTTCATAACCATTCATGATTTGGCTCCTAAATAATACTTTCAGTTTAGATAGACTCGTACAATATTCGAGTGCATCATTACCTTTTGATGTTAATGCAATGTAGTTTGGCATTGTTCGTACTGTACACTGCCCTGATATCATCTTGTAGGTAAATGAGTCTCACCATCTTGTGGACACATAGTCAGTGTAAGGTGGCTGTGAGCGGATCTCTCTGGCTAGTCCAAAGTCAGCGATCTTCACCAGCTCTGGGCCCATGCAGAGCAAGTTCTCCGGCTTCATGTCCCGATGGAAATACCCTGAAAAAGATATGTTCTGATGTTTGTCCAGATTTGTATTGTTCTCTCAAACTAAATAGTTATTGCCACCAAGTTTCTACCACTTGTACTACTAATAATGACACAACCCTCTATTTATTAAAATCACAATTTGATCTAAATGTAAACATCTAGATTCAAACACAGAGTTAAAACATCTCTGACCAAAAGAAAGATGTTTTAACCGGACACAGACAAGCAAGCCTTGAACAGGGTTTGTACAAAGTCTTGTTTTGTTTCAAGATTACTAATATGCTTACATGTTTCTGATATTTCTTGTAAAATGCTTGATTTTCATCACAATCTGGTGGTTTCTCTACACAATCCCACTGTTTTGTTGTTATAGGAAGGGCCGTCCCTGGCCCACATGAGGCCCCACGCAGTCTGCATGATCGGCCTGTAGGGAGGGACGGGCCTGGTTATAGGTGAAATGTACGAACCCTGTTGGAAGCGAAAGCGAAATCAGAAGGCTCTTACCGTGCTTATGCACAAAAGCTAAGCCAGACAAAACTTGGAACAAAATGTTCCTTATCTCATTTTCAGAAAACATCTTATCTTCCCTGGCAGCGGTAAAAGACAAGAAAACAGAAAAAAGAGGGGGTAAAGATAAAAACACTACGCAAACAATCATGCCTTATTCGAGTGGGTAAAACACCAGCTCACAGTAGCACTAAAAACAGTGTTGAAGGAAGAGAGGAAACGTGTTCAGTTCATCTTTGGTACCACTCACACCTCCTCTCCTCACGGGAGAGAAGTGAGTCATTTTTCAACACATCACAGTTTTAAATGATGTTTTCGGTTTACTCAATTATGAACAATTTATACCAGGACAGTGCTGACAGCTTGATAATACAGACACAAAAGGAAGTACTCAGTTTATACTCAAAGGCTTTGCTGTAAGTCACCTACCATGTTTATGAATAAAGGACAGTCCCTGTAATATCTGAAATGTCATGTTTCTGACGAGTGACTCAGGGAACAACTTGTTTCTGAAAAAATCAAGACCGACACATGATGACTCAAGCTGACCCAAATCATTCTCACATTCCCAATGGTGACAACAAAACCCACTGCCAAATGATATGACAAAAAGAACCGTGCACACAGCTGGTCAATGTCTGAAATAAAGCCGTTGCTGTAAGAGGAATTCTTCTTACCTTTCTTTCATGAGCTGATAGAGGTTTTCTTTCATATACTCAAAGACAAAGTAGAGGTGGTCGTTTTCTCTGATCACTTCCCTCAGTTTCACCACATTGGCATGGTTCAGCTTCTTCAGTGACTGAAGACACAAGCATTAAATTATGTAAAATAGTCAATAATTAGTCAAATAGCTCATTATGTAGGGACATTTCTCAAATGCCTGAACACAGTGTTTGAAATCCGATACAACATTTGTCTCCAAACAAAAACAAAACATGCCCAGAGAATTTAGATATATATTTTTTTTCATATAGTCTCAGGTAATTTAGCTGATGATCAGGGAATGCAACAGAAAGAGAACATTTTAAAATGGGAATATTTGTTGTGTTTTCATTTTCAAACGAGGCCAAGTTACGACAAAACCTAGACTCATAACAAATTCTCATTTAAAACTTTTTTTATAACTTAAAAACTTCAATAATAAATGAATACACCTATTTATATAGTTTCAAACCATATTGATTGTACATTTAGATATCAATCACAACTTGGAAATAAACTATTTTTTCTGTCCTACAGTATTAACTTTACTTGATTATTTGAATGTTGCAAAAACAAGCAGAAAACATGCTTAATATAATAATTACTGACCAGCTGTTGTATCAACTATATTTTTTGTCTATACTAGAATATAATTACTCTCACCTTAACCTCTCTTAGACTCAAGCACTCATCCCACGAATAAAACTTCCTCTTCATTCTGTTAGGGGTGAAAACAGATGTGTTAATTCAAGACTTTCCGACTTCTTTTCAGGGTATGAAATGGCTTCCTTTATGGTGACTATGGGCTCCAAAGAAATGTTTTATCAGCCATAATAGTAGTACAAATAGCATCCCCTCAACATCACTATACTTAAACGTTTGAACTTTGCATGGAAATGTTTCACGTGTGTAACCTGTTTGAACCTTTCCCCTTCTTCCCTCTCATACTCCAGGAGCAACACTACGCGGTGTACTTTCACTTCTTTGACTGTCATCAGCAGTGTCAGCTTGCACTATAACCTTACATTTACAAACAGTGCCTGAAGGAGCCTGGTGAAACATTCATTATTCATTTCTTGCCAGAGATCTTAAACAGCTCATCATTAAAATGTAGTGAACTGTCAAAAAAGGACGTCATGACAACAAAACCTAGGATAATAATAATAATATTTATAGTAATACTAATACTACAGTGTCTGTGCATCTTCACAATACACCTTAAACTTATCATTCCAGAAGCTTATTTACCTTAAATTCCTACACACTCAAGACTCAAAGGCTTTATTCATGTGATATCTATGATGTAGTTTTGGCAACACAATCTTAAGCCCCAGGCTAGTCCAACAGTGCAACATCAAATATACTCAACATAAAAAAGAAAAAGAGATAAATAAAATGACGCAATAGACATAATAGTGCAAGTAAGTTGCATGAATACGAATAAAAACATTTAAAACAGATTAAGATGTAAAACAGAAACAGAATGCAAAATCAAATACTGTATTGAATAAAAATGGTGTATAAAATATCTAATCACATGATGCAGACAAATGCAAAACGTAACTTTTTTATTTATTTTTATTTGAGGATACAACTCGTTAGGGTCTAGATTCCTGAAGCACTCTGAAGCCGTCTCAGAGTTTAATCAGCTTAATGCTCCGAGACGAAACCACCCAGTTCGCACTGACCTCTTAATGGCCACCATCTCCCCCGTGTCGTTGCTCTTCCCCAGAAGCACGCTGCCATACGTGCCGTCCCCCAGCTGCCTCAGCGTGGTGTAGCGGTTCATCGTCCACAGAGAGCCCTGCCTCTCCTTCAGCGAGGAGCCTGGACAGTCCCACACAGGCCAACAGTTGGTCATCGTAAGCACAGTAACATCCCTCCACAGATCAACAGACACCTATGCTACTCTGAGGCAACTCAAAGACTCAGCAATAAAACATGAGTGCTCATCCTTTACCTTTCTCTCTGCAGGTGGGTGATTAAGGAAGGTGGAGGTTTACCTGGCGAGGGCGAGTGGAAAAGTGACGCTGCCGGCTGCATGTGTCTCACCTATCCTGAGCTAAGCCTTGACGGCAGACAGAGGAAGGGCTGCGAGGGGATTAGAGCTGACATGTGATTAAGTGCCAGGTAACAGGCTCACAGGAGAGCACTCATCAAGTCCACTTCAAAATAGGAGTAGGACACATGGTGACACATTTTGTCAATGGTGGAAGAAGTAGTTAGATCTTTTACTTAGCTCAAAGTAGAAAGTACATATAAATAAGTGTCATACGTGTCCAGCGTAGTGCTACAAGTCTGCATTAATTTGAGTAAAAAGTTCACATTACATGGAAGCTATTGAAATGATCAAAACGTTTTCAATTAAAAAGGTGCTGTTTTGTCATTAAAAACATGTATATTAAATATAATGTACACTAAAATCCAATACAAATAGATGTGTCCAACTTCCCCATTATATATATACAATATACAATATCCTACTTGTAGTAATACAATGATGCATTGATTTGGAGTCACTGGATCATATGACATGTAAGCTATTGAAAGCTGAACAAATCTTCTATTAAAATATTCTTGACTATCAGGACACACCAGTAATCAAAAAAGGTTTGCTACAGAAGACACATTTATTATATTTTGTAGGCATAATTTGTACTTTTTATTTATTTTTGCTTAACGTCCAAGCAAGCACGTTGAAATGTTTTTTTTAATAAATGTGGTTTGTGTCATATAAATGGTTATTTATTGATGGTCCCTAAGTGAACACTGGGCTAACCTAATTATACTGTAGTTACTGAATAAATACCTTAACATGTTGTTGTTTTTCTCTCTCCTTTCACAACATAATGATGTTGATTGATAATATATACCAGTACATCAGAAGCTACAAAACATTGAATTCTAAACCATTAAAATCACGGTGTATGAAAACGTTATAATGTAGCATCATGTGGCTAGTTAGCAAACAACAAGCAGGCCTGCATAAGAGTAGCCTAGGACTGAAGCTAAAGAGCTAAATAAGCTAACATTAAACGACTGACAAGCCTTGATGTTCAGCCATTATATCTTACAGACACTTCATGTTGGTGTTGCTGTTTTAACCAAATATTTAAACCTTTAAACTTAACTAAAACTGACGTACCATGGGAGGCATTTCCGTGCTGATGGAGGTGATGAAGAGATGCTTCTAGCTTTGTAGGAGCAGTTTCCTGTCTCCTAGGCAACGCAGAGACTTCCACAATAAAAGGAAATACAAATAATACTTAAATTATCTACAAAAGTGTGCACTGTGATGGACTTGAAATAGTATGAAGTATATTAAATAACATTAAAATAAATACAATTAAATACAATTATCTGTATATTGTTTTGTTGTTTTTAACAGCTGTTTTGTTTTTTTAGCAATGACGTCAGTTGCCACTTTTTTTTCAGGTCTGATGTTAGTGTATCAAAAGCAATATTGACCTTGTTACTATTAATAAACATTTACTCACCAGAGATATTCTATTGTTTTATGTTACAATATAGTGCTCCATCTGGTGGTTCATTTTTAAACCTGCATCTGATTGTGACATTGGTCCTTGTAATCCTTGTAACCTACCTTTTTTAGACCCCTTAGTAATTATATCTTTTTAAAATATCATTGTTTTGTAAAGCAGTCACAGTGTATGTGAGTAGACTGCTGTCGGGAGGCTGAACAAAAAAAATCAATAAAAATACTATATATTTTAAATGTAATATAGGCTAAGTGGGGTTTTTCTGCATTTTCTTTGCAAAATGATAAAAAAAACAGACAGATTATGTTATTGCTAAGACCATATGAGAGCGACCGACAGCCCCTTAAAAATATCCCAGGACCCCAATTTGAAGACCAGATATATCATCCACATAATAGTCTTTTTATAGCGACACTTGACCTGCTTTGAGGCTAAAAATAGGGCTATTATATTTAGATTTTTGTAAATAGAACTTGGATTATGGGAATGTAGGAAACAACTCGCATGCAAGAATAACATAATGAAAAAGCTCATACATTTTTTTTATATATAAGCCATTAAACGTTAAAAGGTCTAATTTGCACAATATGCCTTGATTATTGTAATGATATGTGTTAGAATTCAAAATATTATCTTGAATACATTCAAATATTAGAACATATTTAAAGAGCATGACTGTGCCTAAACAGATATAAAATAGATCATGTTCACTCTCTATCGGGCAGGAGGTGTCTTCAGGCATGCAATGTGAGGAATGAAAATCATGACCAGCATTCTCGAAATGGCCATACTGTAGTACCGTGACGCGCCGTGCATTGCACCTAACAACTGTGCAGTCAGATTGTTGACTGTCTGCGCAGCGGATAGTCGCGATTTTTTCCAAGGTTGTGCTTTTGGTTACTTACGGTAAGATGGACCCGCAGTGTCCACTAAGGGATCAGGTGATCCACTAACTACGAAGCAAAGGCTGACTGGGGAAAATGCAAAATGACATATAGCAAATGTCGGAGCATAATTCATTCACATTTTCGGCTCAATTTCGGACTTAAATCGCACCGTTGGAGCTCCAATGTGACGATGGCTCGCTAGGGCTGCTGGCGCAACTGCGATTTTTTTGACATTTTAATTTATGAAAAATCACATTCACAGACAAATATTGGTTTCAACATGGGGCTGTGCTACAGTTTGCGTCCCCGGCTCTTCGGGGACCTGAGCGGCTCTATCTCCAACGCTACCTCGGACTCGGACCAGCCTCCGGACGCCGCTGCCGTGCCGACCCGCGCCGGGGGAGCTCGCCCGGAGGACACCGGGGGATGTGGGGAGACCTCGGCGCTGCGCGGCCCGATGCGCCCCGGGGACCCGGCCAGGCTCCCGGAGCAACGCCGTGGAGACACCGGTACAGACGGTGTGCTCATACAGAACGGAGGCGGCGGAGGAGGAGGCGGTGGTGGCGGTGGGGGAGGCAGCGGGAAGGGGACAGGGAAGGACCGTGGCCGACGCTTACAGCTGCTGCAAAAGAATAGCACCCAAAAGCAGAAAAACTGGGACAAATTGCTGGTGGAGGAGAAGGAGGCCGAGAAGGAGGCGAAGAAAGTCAGTAAGAATATTGACAGGGCGCTGAAGGAGCTCAAACGGGAGTACAAACAGACGCATCGGCTGCTGCTGCTCGGTAGGTGCCTCTCTGTTGTTGGACCACCAAGCTGTTTTATTATTAGAAAGAAAAACGTACTGGCCTTTCCAAAAATTATGTCACTACTCTGGCGAGGCCTTATTGCCACCACATCTGTTGGCTGGGTGAAGACTACCCCCTGCGGCTGGCAGTGACAGATGAGGAAGATGTCTCTGGGTCTGCTGTCCTCTTACTGTTTATCATATTACGAGGAAAAGCCATAATTAATCATGTTGTTGGACATCAGAAGGGACCAGTAGCTAAACATAGGTTTACAGAAAACACCTAGCATGTGGCTATTGGGCAATGCCTACTCTGAGAACAGTAAGGTATAGTGTACAGTAGCCTGTATGACATATGACAAATACCCTGTCGAAATACATGTCTAATGTAATATAATAGTGTAGTTCAAACATATGCAGAGTCCTCTTAGTTTTGGTGTATTGGGCCATATTTACTCTGAGTATTTATAGCATAGCATAGTATAGTAGAGATTATTTGACTTCAGATGAGAAATAGCATTTTGAAATAGATTGATAATGTAGTATGTGTAGTGGCTTGTAATGTTGTGTAGTGTCATTGAGAGGTGGCTTTATTAAACACATGTGTAGACCATTTTTGTTGTCGTTTGGGACATATTTAGTAGTATATTATAGTATAGTAGCCTATAGTAGAGATTATTTGACTTCAGATGAGAAATACCCTTTTGAAATATATGTAGTATTATAGAGTTTAGTGGCTTGTAATGTTGTGCAGTGTCATTGAGAGGTGGCTTAAGTATACAGGTATTAAGAGAAACGTATTCTGTTAAATATTACTCTGAACATGTGTATTATATAGTAGGCCTAAAGTGTTGTGGCCTGTAGCAGAGTTTAGTGTAGAGTATTGTAGAAAATATCACTTAGTTGTCTTTAGTATTCAAATACATAGAGGGAGCACTTGGCTGCCTATTTGGCCATGTTTACACTGATGATGAGTATAGTACATAATAAGATAGTGTTGTCTATAGTATATGACAACAACAGATGAGAAATAGCCTTATGAAATAGATGCATACTATATTATAATGGACTGTAGTGGCTTGCAATTCTGTGAAGTGTCATTAAGAGGTGGCTTTAGTAAACAAACATAAAGGGAGACAACTTGTCCTTTTAGTTTTAACCCTGGAAGTAAGGATTCGGCTTATAGCATAAAATACAGGACTAAAAAAACTAATTGTAGGCTATACCATAGTTGAGTGTTGTATAGTTTTAAAGTGGGCATCATTTAGTTGGCTAAAATATACAAATATGAAGGTTAGACCACTTAGCTTTTGCCTATTGGGCTATGTTTACTTTGAAAATAAAAAGTATAGTATAGTATTTCAGATGAAAATGGAGTGTAGTTTAGTTTGACAAGACTGCCGTCAATCTGGTAGTAGAGATAACAAATAACTGACTTACTGTTGAACATTTACAGTTTAGTTTTCCAACAAATAAATGTACTGTATAGTAGATTACAGTGTGGTCTACTGGCCGATATTATATATAGGAAAATGCTGTGCAGTGTAGGTGGATATTTTATAAAGTTGAGTAGGTAAAAACTTTTTTATTGTTGTGGGGAAATTAGCTTCAGTTCTTAAAATTATGAATTAATCCACAAAGTATGCTAACACATTGATTCCAATCCTGATCATTAATTGGATGAAGAAACACTCCCTGATTACAGCTTTAAATTCTATATGTAAAGAATTGCTTGCTGTTGAATTTGAGTACAAATGGAGGTATTTATCATAGCTGCTAAATAGCCGTACTGTCATAAATGATCACTTTCAAATCATCAGTTAGGACTCTGGCCCTTGGTTTGATTTTTAGCATTTTATTAAGTAAATGATTATATTTCGATAAAAAAAAAAAAAATCCCTTTTTATTTAATTCATAATAAAAGTATCTTTAGTTGAAGCCCTTGTCGGTTTATTTGGGTCTATATGAATTACAGGGCGTGTATCTCTTTGTGGTCATAAATGTTATTGCCTTACTGGAATCTGGTGATAGTTTAAGTCATTTTTCAGACATTGGTCATTAGCAAAACATAATTGTTCCTGGAACATTCATTGTAGTTCTAGATGGATGTGTCAGTCAGGCCAGAGCTCTCTACACTGTTACCCTGCTGTTTACTTAGATTTAGCTTGTTGTTATTTTACCATACACACAGTAACCATTTCTATATTATATGCGTATACATTACTTTTCAAAAGGTCAGTGCTCTAACTTTTAAAGAGAAAGTCTTTACCAGAAATAGGAGCTTTAAGTTTTATCAATGCTACCCTAATGAGGAAGTATTCTAATTGTTTACATAAGTTATAGGACTAAACCTGCACTGTCAAAATACTGCAATACAAGAAACATTCCTGCATTCATTATGTTTTTCATTAATATCACGGCTGTGTTGCATTTTTTAGGTGTACAGCAGGTGTTTATGGTTATGCTATTTTTAAACACTTCTTCTCATCTTTCACTTAATCAAACATCAGCATCAACATTTAAAAAATCACCACATTTGGAGTAAATATTTTCCACCAAAATGATAAGTAATAAATCAAAATGTATAATAGGATTTTTAGTTTTTGTTGGCAGTTTGAATTTGCAACATAACGAGTAACTAATTGATCAAATAAATGTATTTAAAATGACTGTCAATATTTCCCTCTGAGGTGTAGTATAGTAAAAGTGTATAGAAGCATAACATGTAAATACTCAAGTAAAGTATCTTACAATTGTATTTCAAACACATTGCATGTATTTGCTTTACTTTTACCAAAGTAATATATATATATATATATATATATATATATATATTTGTTTTGTGGTTATAATAAACGACTGCTTGTTAAATTTCATGAGTAAACAGTTGTCACTAATCACACACAGGAAGAAGTGGCTCATCCTAATAAAGTCACACAAGGAAGTGTCATAAATTACAGTTACATATATCGTGTGACCTGTGTCATTTCATCATGTCATTATGACATTTGGCAGCCTTCCTTAGTCTCAGAATGATTTATTCTGTGTCCTGATAAACGCAGTAGTCTCAGCACCAGACACTTTTGGTTTTCTTGAGAGGCTTTTCGAGACTTTATACCCTCCACGTCTCCAGTAGGACTCTTGTTGCATGCCAGAGGTGGTTTGCGTTCCTTGGAAAGTGGACACCTTTCAAATAGTGTTACATTTCAAGGCAACGTATGCTAGCTAATCTGGGTCACTTTATCTGTTTGTATTTGCTGCAGGTATTTAGTTGAGTAACGATAGCCATAAGGAGCTAATGTTTATCCTAAGTGGGCTGACACTTCAGCTTGTGCTGGAGCTGGAAGCCATCATTTGAGGCATTTTTATTTGTGACTTAGATTTGGAAATATTTTATTATGGAATCACATTTGGTATCCTATGCTGTAGTTCAACTCTCACATTTCTGGTAGTTTTTATAAAATAGATTTAAAAAATGCATTGCATATGGTTTTGTTTTCAAATACAGAGCGTTTAAGATTCAGAAATGACATAACTATTTTCCTTGAAAATATAATCACAATTAAATAATTTACTGATTATATAACTAATTTAATTTCTGAAAGATAGGACTCTTCGAGTAATGCAAAAGTATTTATGACCTTTCCCCAATCCTAAGTAAGTGCAGTAAACCAAAGCTTTGTTAAAAAAAAGTTTTTTAAAAAGTGGCCTGATTTATTTTGTAAGACATGAGTAACAGACTAACAGTAAATATCTCTCTCAGGCTTATATATATATATTATAGAGCTGAAAATACTACATGCAATTCGTCTATCTGTAGGAAATTAATTAGCCATAGTATTTTGGTAATCAGTTTTAAGTCAATTTTAGAGCAATGGTGCCAAACCTTTACTGGTTCCAACTTCTCAGATATTAATATATTTACATGATTTTTTTTGGAAACATTTTGACAGGCATTTTATACTTATTTTTTTTTACATTTTAAATACAACCAATTGATTTATTAACAACATAATTAAATAATAGATATTAAATGTGATACAAAACTTGTGGGTCCCTTAGAAACTAATACAAGACAGAAATAAAGCTTGAGCCCGCTGCCCTTTGTAGTGTTAGACCTTAAGGCTTGTGGATGTATAACGCTGTCGCTTTTACTACCTTAATGGCTCAACATTGTGCTGTATTTATTATATATATATATATACATTTGAGACAGGATGAATACTTCTCTTATTTATTTCAAACTGTACCAGGTTAACTGATATTGTGATCATATTTTATCTTAGGGGCCCCAAAAAGTCCAGGCTCATATTTAAGTATTTTAAAAGCCTATTCGATATGAAATAAGTCAAGGTAGTTAATTCGTCTTTTAAAGCGAAGCACCATTTTTAATATTAATCTAAATAGTGTAGAGTTCAAGTGAAGTACATGCTATATTTCTTATCAGTTAAGATTTAATTACATTACATTACATGTCACTTGTTAGACGCCTTTATCCAAAGCGACTTACATACAGTCAATACTGTGGACAATCCCCACAGGAGCAATTTCGGGGTGAAGTGTCTCAGGGACACAACGACATGCTCAATGTGGGACTCGAACTTGCTATCCCCTTATTCAAAGTTCAGCGCATTAAGTTCAGCACACTTCCCACTGAGCCACAGCCTCATTCTACCTAATATGGACTTTACTTTGTGAAACGTGTGTTCTATTTAAAAGCACCATAACCCTAAAATGCTTGTAAAACTGCCATAAATAACTGATTATAAATCTGAATTCCTATTTATAGATTCACATACAGTGTCGGTACCTAGAATGTAAGTTCTGGTTATTTCGTGGAAAGGAAGGGACTTCATTGTTAGGTCTCCTGGATCAGATTTGCTACAGGCCTTTGATAATATCTGCTACAGCTTTCCTAGTAGCCTTAACTTGCTGTTTCATATCTCAGCCTTATCACCTATCACAAGCCTGAACAACAGGTTGCTAACAATGAAGTGCACTTGTTAGAGCTGAGGCAGACGGGCCAATGAATAGCCAGTTTAAAGTCACTGATTTTCACAATTTGTTTGTTTTTTGTGGCATTTTTTTTGCATGTGAAGCCATGTATTTCAAAGAAAGCTAACTCACTGGTGCATACTGTAGAGCCCTTCCCTTCAATACCAGTAGACTAGGTGAACTTTGCTTTGTTCTGAATTGGTTTTATCATTGACCATTGCTGAACTTTGCTACTAACACAGTTCCAGGTTCATGTAATGAGCAACAGGATGTACTGGAGTATGAATTACCATCACATTTATGATACTGATAGCAGATACAAAGTGAACCACACCACACTAGAAGGACATTGGACTGTGTTTATTCTCCAGGTTTTTTTCTTGCTGTATGATTTAGTCTTTATCATGAGCCTCTGCCGCTTAAGAGAGTGCCATAAAGGTCCTTTCAGCAGCTAAAAAAAAAGAACCAGAGAGGCTAATTTTAGCTGGATATCATTTGGATGTCTGCCTTGTTTTTACAGTACATGCTTCAAATACAGCCGCTGCTATTGAAAGAACATGGAAGATTTATACATGGAAAATAACACTTTAATGGTTTATTGTAACAGTTCACTGGCAAAACACTTTTTTACTTGGCAATGTATTTTACTGTATTTAATGTTTTCATTAGAGTACAATCATGTTGCAGAAACGCCAAAATGAAAACGGGCCTTTGTGGTTTCCATTTTGCAGTACAGGCCACTATCAGTCTGAGAATAGTAAAGACATCTTGAAAACAGAGTTTACTTGCAATAGAGTATTTTTAGGTCTTAGTATCGCTGTGTTTACTTTAAACACTTTCCAACACTGCACACATGCACACATACTGACAGAGACATTAATCATGAGAGATAACTTCCAACTATTACTTACACAGGTTGTGATGATAGTTTAAAGCTCTCTAGACAAGTTGGAAGACATACAAATAATCTGATTTAAATAATATTTTCTATTTGATGTGATTTTACCCCCAAAAAGTAAATTGACCTTGTTAAAAATGTGTATAAAAACACATACTCCTTCTTTCTCATTGAAGAATACAATATTATCTCTATGCACATTTCTGTTAACAGTTAAATATCAGTATATGCAGTGTATGAATGTAACACTTGAGATACTTGGTCTTTAATTGATTGTTGTCATTGTATGCAACTTTAGGCTTTTTGTTTTTGTTAAGTGATGCATTTTGATTTTTTATTAAGAAGTATATAATTATTAGGTCAATTACAGAGGTTAAAATACGCTTTTGAATCCTTTACCAGCTGCACCATTAAAGTTATTTTATGCGAGTAATGTCATATATTTTGTATTATTATTTATTATTTTACCTTCCACCATTGAGCATATTAAAACACAATGCTCCAAGTTCCCACACCTCACTTATGTAGGTTGCAAACTGAACCATGAATGTCCCCCAAATTGGATGTACTGTCATAAAATCTAGCTCAAACATACACATCTTAAACTCAGATTGTTGGTACAGAGTTACTTTTCTCCTCTTTAGCAGACTCATTTCAAATCAGATTAACATCAACCAATCTTTAAAACAAACACACCCTTTTTTTAAAGTCTAGTTAAGAGGAAGCCAAAGCAAGCTAAACATTAAAAAAAGATACTTCTTCCTAAAAAGTTGACAACTTATGCAACAAAACCTGATTCTGTTTAATTCACAGGGCGCTGTGTGTGGTTCTGCCTCTCACCACTAGAGAGTGATGTGGGCCAGTTTCTTGTTTTGACCTTGCTTTCGGAGGCAGGGAGACTGGGTTTCTTTTATAATGTGGGTGTGGAGGGGTTGGTGGTTTTAATATTTTCACACTACTAAAGGTGAAGTGAGGGTTCCAGTTGTTATTTGCATGCCACACAACTTTGTTGCACTCATTTCACTACATTAAACTAGTATTTGCTTTGTGTTTGCATAATGGAGACAATAACAGCACACTCCTTGTTATGTTACACACATAATCATTCACGTTCGCCTCATGCTTCTAAGGTGATCTATGGGTGTTTTTCAGAGCATACAGTACAGAACATATATAACTTTGTTTCTGACCTCAATACAAAGTGTTGTGTTGTATGTTAGCCTAGCATTAGCTTTATTGCTAAGGCAGGCCTACTAACTATACCAGTTGCTCTTGAATGAAAAAGGCTTAATTCTCTGTCCCACACATACTGACAGAGACATGGATAATGACAATATATCAGTTACTGCTTCCTTCAATAGCACACAATGGTAGTGTGCAACTAAAGTGCAATGTTGGTTACTGTAAAGACAAACCTGTACAAACCCACACCCCATACTGGCCTAGTTTCGAGCAAAGCCACAGCAAGCTAAACATAAATGTCAGACAAAACTCACAACAGTGACAGTTTTCTCCTTATCGGCTGAAGCATGACTTGCACTACTGGAGTGTAGTGGTTCTGGTGCATAAACTCTTGAAATAAAAACATGACAAATAAAGTAAGATAATTGACTAACTCCTAAATTAAGGGCCTCTATGACAAATCATTTGTCCTGTGGTTGTTTTTAGTAGAGCGGCAACTAAGTTTTTCATAATGTATTGTTTTATCAGCCAAAAATACAAAGATATTCAGTTTAATCAAAAATATGTCCATATTATTAAAAGGCTATAAAAACAGCATATTTTTTGCAATTTTTGATAGAAAAATGACAAATAATCACTTAGCTGACTTGCTGCTCTAGTCTTTAGTTAATAGTGATTATATTATGACTTTATGAAGGCATACTCAAACATAATGCACATTTTATTTCCTATAGTATCAGAACACTCTTAAATAAGACGCCATATTACACAGCCTTGGTATTTTGTATGATTTTGGGGAATATTCGTTTCATGCCAGTACAGGGTTGCAGGGTCTCTGCATCTTGCTCAAGGGTACATAAGCAGATGAAAGATCGAATCCATTTTTGTAAAGGGTTTGCATGATGCATAATCTATTACTTTAATACATCAATGTCTACATGCCAACTCTGCCAGGTAAGGGATGCTTTAATGGTTGTTGAAGCAGCCTAAAATAGAAAGTCCCACATTAAGATAAGTTTGGTTATTTCAGTGTCTTTCCTGCAGAAAGAGAAGAAGTACTCAGATCCTTTACTGCAGTTTTACTTTCACTATTAAGCAATACAACAAAGTGAAAACAATCATTTGAATATAAATATCATGCTTTAAAAACAAAAGGATAAAAGTAATTATGTGTACCCCAGAGCATACTTACTTTTACTTTCTTAATTCTACCTATAGTTCTTCCACTCCGGCTGCAGGGTAGGTCAATCTATCACACATCAAAATGTTAATTAAATTGTATTTATATTTAGTATTTATAAATGGTGGTATTCACAGCCATGTAATGAAACTAAGTACTTCGCTTAAGCTCAATTGGAGATACTTTACTTTAGTTTTGAGTCTATTTTATACTCCTTTGTACTTTTACTCCAACACTGTAATTTTTACCCCACTATTTATTCGACAACACAATTAACTTTGCAGATTCAGATTGTTACTGCCCCTTAATACAAATCAGCTAGTAAATTATGTTGAATTATTATAGATTAAGCTACCGGCAGAGTATCAAGTATTTAAAACTATTTCTACCTTTACCAGCTGCAACATTGACATGCCTGTAATATTTATTATTTTAAAATGGCCCTTTTCTGCATAACAAATACATTTCATTTTAATAGTATATGTTTATTTTGTTGCCTACTTCTGTAATATCACACCAGAATTGCAGAATGAAATAAAAGTTAAAAAAAAGTATTGGCATCAAAATATACTTCAAGTACAAAAAGTAAAAGTACTCATTATGCTGATTGGCCCATTTCACAATCATATATATATATATATAATATGTTTTATTATTATTGATGTATTGATGTGTTTAGCAAAGTTGCAAAAGGTGCAGCTAGTTTAAATGACTTTTTATACTGCAGGGTAGCTAGTGAGTTTAATCCATCTTATTCAATTGTTGATCTTATTGTTTATCATTCATCTATATCTGCAAAGTTACTACATAAATGAAGGGTGTAAATATACATTTGTGGGTTTGTGAATTGTAGTGAGCTAGAAGTACAAAGTAGGGAAAAAATCCCTAAAAATTGTACCTAAGTACAGTACTTGATTAAATGCACTTAGTTACTTCACACCACTGTGCCCAACAGTTTTATCTACATTATGCCACATTGGTGTTATTTCCCTTTAAGTAAATGATCCCAGTACTTCCATCAAATACGTACGAGTAGTCCTCATTCTCTCACTGACCACAATGATGGCTCCCAGGCCTGTAATGTATAAAGAGAAAGAACATTTACATTTGCACTTCAGTAAGTAAAGTTGTAAATGTACTTAATTACAAGTAAACACAAGTCCCTGAAAAGTGTACAGTACTTGAGTAAATGTACTTAGTTACTTTACACAACAGAAGGTTTTGTTTGTTTTGTTTTAGTTGTATCTACGTTATTGCACATTGAAGTTGTTTCACTTTAAGTAAATGATCCGAGTACTTCCTCAAACACGTACGAGTAGTCCTCATTCTCTCAAGGACTACAATGATGGCCCCCAGGCCTGTAATGTGTAAACTACAGATAGGTAAAGCCCAGTGCAAACACACACTGTAAATGGGTTGCCAGTTTGGGTCAGGGCCACCTCACTGACTGGAAGCCAACAAGCAGAAGAAGAAGAGACCCAGCCCCTCTGTTAAACCAGCACACAGACAGAGGCGTCCGGGTTTCCACCTCCACCCCCTTTGCCGTTTAGTTTGATAGCAGAATAGCGACGGACTAAATCGGGAATGGCTCCTCTCCCTTTTTTCACACAAGTTATAAAATGCTATATCAGTACGGGTTGTTAATGTTACAGTTTAACGCTGTTAGTTTGTTTTCCACCTCCACCACCACCACGGTCCACGGCTACTTCCTGGAGCCACAGAGAGAGGCAGTGCTGAGTTAAAGAGACAGATAGAAATTCAGATAGAAAAAAAACACTGAGAGAAGAGAGGGGTTGGAGAGACGCGATAGGAACAGTTGACTGGATTCCCAGAAATTGAGAAACCCTCTCTCTTCTTTATTTATATGTATTTTTGATATTTCTTTGTAAAAACCGAGCCATTAATGTCCGTCGGTTTGTACACTGACACACGGTTTGGATGACGGTTGGCTGCGGCTAAAAGCGGAATTGTAACGGGGGAACATATTCCTCTCCCCTTACGACGGAGACGACTCGCAGAGATTTTTTTTTTCCTTTTTTTATTTTACAGTATTGCTATTTTTAAACCGCAGAATCAACCCGGGTGTTATTTTATATTTTTTTATATATAATTTTTTTTTTACGATTCCACAAGGAAGGGGGTTAGGGCGACGGAAGATGGGTTGTTTGGGCAACAGCAAGACTGAAGATCAACGCATCGACGAAAAGGCACAACGAGAGGCGAATAAAAAGATAGAAAAACAGTTGCAAAAGGAAAGACAAGCGTATAAAGCCACACACAGGCTCTTATTACTGGGTAAGGTTGATGGCTATCTGAAAGCTAATCCCTTTTCGTTTACCGAACACGTAGCCCCATTTGACAGCGCTTGCAATAATAATATGTCATGGGGGTGGATATTGATGGAAGGCTTCATTTCCAAAAAACATGTATGTGTTTTAACGATAACCCGGATGTCCCCTGTTCGTGGTTGGTGATATTTTCATGTGTTTCTTTGGTCGAAAGGTGCGGGAGAGTCCGGAAAAAGCACCATTGTGAAGCAGATGAGGATTCTACACGTCAACGGCTTCAACGCGGAGTGAGTGCTTTCTTTTTTAATATAACATAGCGACATTAACGCCTTAAAAAACACATATTAATGCTTATGGCTTCCCTCCTAATGAATAACACTGTGGAGGCCTGTGAATGGATTTTCCCCAGGCACTGCAGCGCCTGTTGGGCCCAGTATCCCATGCAAAGCAGCTAATATCTTTCCCCCCTCCTCTCTCTGTCTCTCTGCCTTTTCCTCCTTTTTTTCGTGTACATGTACAGTTATCATACATATGTGATGATCTCGGTGTCACACAGATGCCAAATAATTCACCGTTTCCTGTTTCATGTAAGAGAGGGTGAAAGGTTGTGATCGACACAGGCCTATTGATGATTTGTTTTGCTGCAAGGCCTTGCATGGCATTGATCTTACCAGTGGTCTTTTTTAAACAGGCCTAGTACATGTCAAGAGTCCTGTAACTGTATGAAAGCCCACCGTATATGTAACATGGAGGCTTGATTTTAAGAGGATAGGAGGCATTATCTAGCATTTTTTTAAGATACAAAAAATGAAGACAATCATAACTACAACACCTCATATTCCTTTACTTTAGCATTTTACCGAACACCATGGTGTATTTCCTTGTTACCTGGTGCATAGTCCAAGCTTGGACACCTGTAATGTATGTATACATGTTATAAGAATACAGTCAACCCCTATTCTTATTTATTACTAGCTTGATTAATCTTTTGTGGTCTGCTTTGGTTGATGTTTTCGTAACTCCTGGCCTGCACATCTACTCTCTCCCCATGCAGAGAAAAGAAACAGAAAATCCAAGATATTCGGAAAAACGTGAAGGATGCCATAGTGGTAAGTTTGATCTGTATCACTTCCCGAATGGGGTCAACGTCTCTGTTGTTACATCAACTGCAATCACATTGTACTGATTATTATTATACAGGCCTTTTTTCATGTATTCACCCCTCTTAATGCTTTTTTGTTTGTTTGTTTCCTCCCATAACTTCTGCTTTGTAGACTATAGTGTCTGCGATGAGCACTTTAATACCCCCTGTCCCGCTAGCCAACCCAGAGGACCAATTCAGAATCGAATACATCAAAAGCATAGCACCCCTCTCCGACTTTGACTACTCGCAGGTAAGACGTTCATAAAGTTTGTTTGCAGATGTGGATATGAGTGGTAGTACATATGTGCTTATTTTGTCTTTACTAATTGTGTGGGTGTTGGATGATGTGTGACCAGAGCGTTTTTGTTTTACGTCAAACAATGTAGATCTTGCTGATAGAGCTCAATGATGGCAGATGCAATTTTCCTATAACAGACCTAATGTTGCCTCTATTCTTTAATTTATTCCTTTTATGATGTTGTGGGCTCTTTTTTTTTTTTTTTGAAAATCAACAAATCAGAGGGCATTGTTTTTTTCTCCTGGGAGTTATATGGTTTTAAATGGAAATGAAAACGTACTTCTATGAATCAGCAGTTAGTTGGTTTAAGTGCTTGTCAAAGGTTTGATCGCCTTTTGTAGCCGGAGCAGATGTACTGTATGGATGTGGAGGCGAGTTAGAGCACATGGGATTCTTTTCAGTATGGGATCAGGCATTCGATAGTGCCAGGTCATGTGCTGGAAATGTAGGTGATGTTTTACATAATTTTGAAAGTGTTACTTGTTTGACAACAGCTGTGTAAAACAGGAATGACCGAGCTGTAGATGCACTATTTGAAGAATGACTTTGTATTTATTTGTTGTTAAAACGGTTGGCCTTCTATGGGAACTATTAACACGTGATCATGTATTAATCAAGTACTGGGTTCGTCTCTTTTTGGAGTATTGATCTGAACTTTTGCTGTTGGCTGTATTGGAGTCGAAAATGATCCCAAAGCAAATGCAAACACATTTGTTTTCTTTTAAAATACAAAATATTGTCCTTTTTAGATCTGAAACTATTAGTTTATTCTTCCATAAGTCAATAATCAGCAACTATTTTGGGAACGTTTTGAGTAACTGTATGCCAAATATCCTGATTTCTAGCTTCTCCAGTTTGCGGATTTGTTGCATATTTTTGTTTTCTGATATTGTAAACAAAATATTTTCGGGTTTTGAAAATGGAAATGTATCAACATTTTTCAAATCTATCAATTCATTTTACTGAAAGCGAGTCATTTCAAGATGGAAGCTTCGGTTTTAAGACATTTTGATTTTAAGGAATAGGGACGATAACATTTGCTGCAGCCTATATTATTTTCTTTGGGACAATATTGAGTAAAGTTTGGAGTTGTTGCAGATGAATACATATTACTTATACACAATATGGAATATGACTTTTATAACTAGGCCTCAAAGTCGAGGTCACATTCAGGTTTATCCATACCATCCCTTCACTGCTTTGTCTTTAGAGTGGGTTAGTGTTTGCATTGCTATCTTACATCTTTGCATAATGTTTCCCTCTCAGCTACTTTATTTACATCACCAGAATATCCATTAACAGGATTTGGGTGATCACTTCCTGACAGGGCCCACAGTGAGAGTGTTAACAGGGCAGCAGTGGATGCTGTGTGAGGGTCGGGCCATGGGGAGAGTTCCCAGGCCGGGCCAAGCCAAACGAACAACATGGCTCTGTTTGGAGTGTCTGTGCTTGTCATCAGTCTCGGGCTTCACTTGTGCCGTCAGTGTCACCACTACATTGTCACTTAGTGCCACCAGGCATGATACCCAATACAGCCGCGCGGGAACACGGCCAATCACTAACCTGTGGCTTTCACCTGTTGGCGCCGCTGTGAAATGTGGAAGTATGTTTTACCCGGAAACTTTGTGAGAGATGATGTCACGGTGAACCAAGATCATTTATCTAACCGGGAAACCGTTTCTCATTGATAAGCTCTATGTTCAATACATGGCAATAAGATGTAGTAATTGTTATAGCCGTGGATGGGAAACAGAAGAGGACAATATTCTCGGACTTCCTACATTTCCCTGATTGACATGCTTTGTATATATTTAGATGGAAAGAGTGAGAGTGATAGATACATGACCAATGGGATACATGTTCATCACAGGATCTCAAAGCCAAAGTGGTTACATTCAAATGTGTCAAATCAAAAAGTTTTTGCTTAAAAAGTTACTCAGAATGATATAGGTTATTGAAATATTTTTCTCTCTATCGACTCATCAACTATGCAACTAATCGTTTGCTCATATGACATACGTTACTTAGACCATATCAAAGTGTTGCTAAAATGCTTGACTGCGTATGACCATGGAGATGAGTCACTGCCTGGACTAACTTTTTATTGGCTGCAACTTTTCGTTCAAAACTTTTTCTTTTAAGAAGGTTTTCTGAAACCAACTAAGCTCTGAATTTTAAATTCTTCTGACACTTTAGGTCATTCAAACAATCCTTTAATTGTTAATCCCAAATCTCTGCTATGTTCTGTTCCTTCTTTCATGAAGGCTTGACTCAAACTTATCATTTGTTGACATGTTTTTGTGGTATCAATTGAACAAATATAGTTGTTTATCAAATGATATAACTTTATTGGGCATTATAAGTTGATGTGATAGCATAGTTAGGGGCGGGCTGTGTCTGACTAGTCAGATAGGAACTAGTATCAGAACTATAGCTGCCGGCCCCTGGAGTCATGAGTCTTTTAAAGGTGCTGTAGGTGGAGAAGATGGCGTCTCTTCTATGTGATCATGTATTGGATTTCTTCCTGTATGATTATAGTTTGTTGGTGAACTCACATGGAATATAGAGTCACATGACAAGATAGATCATTAATATGAATGCTTCCATACAACAAAATAGGCCTGGAAGTGTTAGCTACATTTCCAAACGTTTTTTACGGAGTAGATTTTCCTTTGCATTTTTCTTTATGACTTGTATGTTTTTTAAGACAACCATTTCCCCTTTGACTTCTTATGTAAACCGCATGGCTTAGCTTTGCTTGCCTGCACTCTCATCAAAGCATCCTTTTCTTTTTGTAAAATATTTCCCTTCAGTAACTTGGGATAACAGTGGGCCTATGGAAAAATAAAGCACCAACACAAACGGTTGTCTATGCAAATGGAAACAAATGTCACTGTGGTAGCTATGCTAGCCACCCGACGGTGCCTGTCGACTGAAGTGGAGCAAATTCAAATGAGCCCCTGTTTTCACACAATGTAGCTTTCCCTCCGTCGGACATGTTAAAGCCTACATGTACTGTAAGCCTTTCCTTTTAATGCTAAAACGAGCACTAACTATTGAGTTAACATTTTAGACCTGTTCATGGTATATACACTCTCATCAAAAATACAAGGATTAAGCCCACACAAGTTGTTTTTAAGGGCTTTATAATCAAGATAAGAATTACAGTATGTTGTGGAAGGTGAACTTCATATTATGTTCAGCAAGACCCACAAAATACTGATCTATTTTTGTGTTACGATTCAGAATAACTGCACCAATGAATGGTGTAAAATGTACACCATGGCTAAATGTGTGCACACCAGCAACTGTCAGTGAGTTTGTACCTTTATTCAATGTTGGCCTGTAAACTCTGATGACAGTTTGCCGTCCAATTTCTATATCTATTGAACGTGACCTGCTTTTTTCTGCTTGTGTTCCTCACTACAGCCGTACAGGGGTTACACGTCTATAGCACTGCCTCGTCGTTAGCTTCTTGGTGATTCCTTTATGATGAACAGCTTCAGTTCAGGAAGTTTGTTCTTTCCTCAAATGTATTACCTGAAGATCAGCAATGTGGGGCAAAGGGTGGCTTGTACTGTAGGGCTGCTCCATTTCTTGGTACCATGTTATGAAAGATGAACAGTGTCAAAACAGTCGCTCTCTCATTGGCTTTGATATAGCTACATTCTCTGTAAGCTTTTTATGACTGAGGTAACTCATGCAAGTCAGATCTCTCTCTGTTCTGGGTGACCATTATCTAAACAGATATTCCTTTCAGATCCAACACATGCGGTGTTGATGGTTTACTGAGCAGCTAGCTGTTTATATGTCTGGCTGCGTATGGAGGGATTTGAGATTAGTGGCTGTACATTTTGCTCTAAGACCAAAGGTCTCTTCAAAACTTTACCCAAAGGAATTTGAGTGTCCCCTCGCGACGGGAGATGCAAACCATTTGCTCCACAACTTTGGTTTTGCAAATCAGATTCAGGCCATTTTGTTCCCTGTGTCAGCCTGTCCTATATGATTCAAGCGAAATATGACATCACACACTTGATCAACATTAGGCTGAAGTAAGCATTTGTCCAAGCGGCAGAGCCACCAGAGAATCAGCATCTGGTGATGGAGGGGAGTGGACTGGGAAGAGCACAGGAAAGAGTTAAAAAAGCTTGTGTTAAAGCAAATTCCCTCCTGGTCTCTTTCCGTGTTATCAGTTCCTCTGTAGGGCACTGCAGCACACACTGCATTTATTCAAAGGCCCAGTGTCACACGCCTCTGTGGAAAAGAGCCCTGAGGACCATACTCTCCTCCCCCCCCCTCTCTCTGCCCCTTCCACCCTCTAACCCTCGTCCTCCCTCTATCCAGTCCCAACGCTTCCTAGCTTTGTCGGGCCCTTCTTTTAGGTTTTGAAGCCTCTCCACGTCTTCCAGGGTAAAAAAAAAATGTCTAGACCTGCAGAACCAATAGCAGAAGAATGTAATCAGCGCTGTGAATCTTATTGATATTAGTTGAGGTGAAAGTTTGAGTGTAACAGACGTGGAAGCAAATACAGGCAAGAGAGCAAACATTGGCCCCATTTTCTTTGATAATCACAAGTTTGGTGTGTCCAAAACTGAAATCAAACGGATGGAGGGTTAATGTGTCACCCTTTTTAATGTACACCCTTAACATGGCAGCATCCATGTTACGGTTATTCTTGACTTTTTGCCTGAAGCGTGAGCCTATATTCATCTGTAACAAATAAAAGTAAACAATTCTTAACGTCTCTTTCTCTGTGAGGCTTCAGTGGATTTCCTCCAAGTCGAACTTAATCACCGGATCTGCCGAGAGGAGATCTCCCCGAGCATGTGATCATTTATCAGGCTCCTTCTCCATCGCTCTCTCTGGTTCGGGGCTACTTTCACCCTCTCCCCAGTCAGAGCGAGGAGTGCAGAGAGTCATGTGGTGGTTCCAGGCTAGAGGAGGAGCCCGTCGGAAAGACATGTGCACAGTAGCGGGCGACGAGGGATATTAGCCCAATCATCTTTGTTTAGGGCATTCAGAGAGTCCTGGGAAATGTTTTGAAGTCATTGATAAGACGAGCTCCCCTCATAAAGCTCCCACTGAGACGTGTGTTACAGCATCATGTAGCCTTTGGACGGAGTTTGCACAGCTGGATCGGCGAAGCTCTATTTGTATATTTTAGGAGATTTGATTTACGGTTTCTCGAATGTTAGCTGAATGTGAGCACAATTAAGTTATGACTTCATAGTGTACCACCTTTGTTGCTTTTAGGTTACAGTTCAGAGAGGAGACCTTGTGATCAGAAAGTCATGAGTTGAAATTCAGGAACTGTTGGATCTATCGAGGAAGTGAATGAGAACTCATACCACCTCCCTCTGCCACTGCTCGTAGAGACAGAGTAATTAATAGCAAGTATTCAAGTTAGTGCATTCAGTGTTAATAGATTTTCTTGAAGCATTAGATCTCATTTGTGCAGATATATAAGGCAGGGCTGCATTCCAACACTTTTTAGAGTGACCTTATTAGAAGGATGTTACTTTGAGTTGAATGTGAATCTATTTTCCTAAGAAAGGCAATATGTAAGAAGCTGTTTCAAATTAAGAAAAAGTGGCCAGCATTTTGAAGAGCATTCATCTGACCAATTGTAACTTAGTTACTCTAGTCTTCACAAGTGCTGGTTTGTACTCGGCACAAACACAGAAATGTGAAAATGTGTGATTTTAGGGAGACTCACGTACTGGATCTATTTCTTGATAAACACCAGTGTATTTATCCTCTTACTTCCTTGTTCAGAGTCTCTGGCTGCACATTGCTGGATTGGTTCTGAGAGCTTATGTTGTTGTGTAGTTGCATTTAGAGATTTGATGGTATTGAAACAAACCTGGCAAACCCTTTTTTTGACAACACTGTTCTGGACTGTTGTTCACCTTCAACATATTTACAGCATTTGTTGGTAGTTGTATTTTTTTCACGTCAGATATAGTCAGGCTACATGTTTCTTCCTGCTTCCACTCTGTATGCTATGCTATGCTAAGCTAAGCTAATCATATTACTACTCCAGCTACATGTGTATAGTGCAAGCGGTGTCACTTTATTTTCACTCCATCCAAAACAAAATCCTCAATTTGAATAAAAGGATTTTACTGATTTAATTGCGATCTTTTTTATTGAAACTTCCTGTAAAAATGAATACAGCTCGTAGGTGCTTGCCTCTTTTTGTGTGCGACCAACACCAAGAGCAAACCGCATTTAAATGTTGTTTTTTAAATGCTACACTCCGTTATAAATATATGAATTGAAGCACAATATATTTAGTTAGATAAAAACATGTTGTGATTTTTGCAAATGAATACATCTATCTTTGTTTTTATACATTTTGACTTGAAAACGCTCTGAAGCTTTTGGAAATGTTTGGATCAGACGAGCCAGACACAATCCTACAAGTGGAATTTTCAAAGATTATAATATTAAATGATTAGGTTAGCCCAGGGGTCTCCAACACGTCGATCGCAAGCTACCGGTAGCTCGCAAAATCCAAAATGTAAAAAATACACACAAAAAGGAAATGTAATTAAAAGAATCTACCCGATGCATAAACCAAACCTCAATCATAGCGAACTCCATCTACTTACTACAACTCCATATCTATCTAACACCCCTTCTCCCCCCACAATGAATATCGACCAATCACGTTCTTGCTTGATTTGCGGGACCAGCGTTGCAGTCGGGAAGAAAAGCAATGTGGAGCGGCACCTCACCGCACACTTCATAAGGAGTGTGACCTTTCCTTCTGGCAGAATCTACACATCAGCCCCATTGAACAGCCTATACATGAGGGGCGGAGCTTTACTGTGTGTATGTTGCAACTTGCATATATATTTAGTGCACTTGACGCACACACACGCGTGGTGTAATTTCCACTGGGGACAGGGGGGACATGTCCCTCCCACTTTTCAAAATCCCGTTTGTGTCCCCCCACTTTAGAAATATGTTATAATTTTTTAACACAAGCCGTCATCGCCACGGAGGAGCACACAGCCTCTGTGAGCGAGCGAGACAGAGGGAGGGAGAGAGAGAGAGAGAGAGAGCACACCTTTTATCTATTTAATATAGTTGTAGAAATCATTCTAATGTGTACTATAGGACAGTAAAAAAAAAAAGAAGTTTAAAAGGGGAGTGATTAGTAAAATATGCATAAATAAAAAGAAAGAATGGTAACTAAGTAACATAAGATAAGAATAAACAAGTTTAAATTATTTGTTATTGGTTGTGATCATATTCTAAAGATGTTTGGATTATTGAAAAGTATACAGCTCTCTTTCATACGAGTGTTGAGAGCTGTATCCATAAATTGATTTGTAAAAAGTGAATGTACATTCACATTTAAAAATAATCTTCCCGGGGGTGCATGTCCCCGGACCCCCCTAGAGGATGTGAGGACCCCCCTAGAGGATGTGAGGTCCACCCCCAAATAAAGCAGGTTAAAATAATTAAATTGAATACATTTTCTTTTAGTAAACCCTGAAAACGGGTCCCTCAGACCCAAACAGCACACAAAGGTTAGGGGTAAGCATATAATAATGTTAAAATGTGCTAAATATATACACTGCAAAAAAAAAAAAAAAAGTAACAGCAGCTCACGACTTGTTTTATTTTGTGAAAGTAACTCTCGTCCTGAAAAAGGTTGGAGACCCCTGGTTTAGCCTAATCTTTATCTGCGACTGTGCAGATATAGTGTGTCACTATGCACTGTATGTATGTGTATGCACTGTATGTATGTGTATGTATGTGTGTGTATGCTCTGGTTGTATTGTGTGCAACTGAGAGCTGTTGTTGAAAAACTGTGAGACCATTTAGAAATCTTTGTATATGCACCGAATTAGCAAACCATTCTGTGACTATTCGTTATAGAGCGTCTCAGTTTTCATGGCAGTACGAGTTTCACCCACTTTAAGTCACATTTTAAACAACAAGTTCAGATTTTCAAATGTCTGCTGCACACTAGTTAATCGTAGGTTACTCATCACAAGATATACTTAACTGTATGCACCAACATGTCTCAAATACATAGTCTGCTTAGTGGGCATGGATATGGCCTTTGTTAGCAGGTCTAAATGAACTAAACTTCCAAAATGAGAGTTTAACACTCTTGAAGGGATCATTTCCTTGCATAAATAAAAGTGGGCTTTGCGTGTGAAGCACAAGGACTTAGATTAGCTCACAGAGGAAGATGTTCACAACTTTAGACTAAGGTCGTGCATTCCGCTTGAACCATATAATACATGTATGAATGAATTGAAATCTGCTGACCTTCCCATAGTAGTACTTGATCCTTAATGCTTCTGTCCTTTTCTTTCCTCAGGAGTTCTTTGATCACGCAAAGAAGCTGTGGGACGACGAAGGAGTGAAGGCATGCTTTGAGAGGTCCAATGAGTACCAGCTCATCGACTGTGCACAATAGTGAGTTGAAACACTTTCAGACATTTTGTGGTGTGATCTGGAGCTTACGATACTCGCGGGTTTGTACGTAACTAGATGCATTTGGTAATCAGTTACTAGTAGAGCTATTATCGTAAGGACAAGACACATTAGCTGTTCTTTTTGTCCACATCCCTTCTGTGTCTGTCCTCTCTGTATCATGTTTGAGTCAAGCGCTCTGCGGTGTGTGCTGGTGTCATGTCATATATGAATATGGCTGATATATGTTTACTCTGGGTGTGGCAAGACAAGCGGCAGTTGAATATGTCCTTTGGAAAATGATACTTATATCGTCTCATGTCAGCGTGTTGACATCTCACCATGGCAATATGCAAAGCCTGGCCAGGCCTGAATTAAAATGCCCAGCTGTTGCGTTTGGAATCTTTTGGATGTAATATTTGTCTGTAAACCCAAGTTAATATGTAATAATGCTGCATTTAAATGTGGGAATGTAGTGTTGGTGATTGTGTACTTGTGGAGGGGAAAGCCTCATTTGAAGGGACCAATGGACTTGAGAAACGCTATGATTTTTGGTATCAATCTGTGTAGTTATTCCGATTGCACTCTGAAAACTGCAGTGTGTCAATGCGCAGAAAGTGATGCTTCTTTGCACGGTGCCCCATATTGTTTGGGAGGCTCCCACTTTACCTTGGGCCACCATAGGGTGCTAGTCGCACACGGTGGAGGGCCCCCGTCTTGCCTGTAAAAGGAAGTTTGGATATGCAAAGTGACTCACTGATTACAGTGTTCTCCTTCTGCTTCCTCTCTGACTCACCTCTGGATTCACATGTAAATATGAGGACATGTTCACGGTACAGACTCTGGAGTGCACTGGAAGTTGTCCCCTCCCGTCCCAAAGGTTGGCTTCCTTTATCTCTCAGGGTTCGCTCAAAGTCACACTTTATCAGCGGCTGGAGATATTATGTTGTTGTCAGCGATCTCTGAGCCTGCCGCGGTGCGTGGATGTCGAGCTGAAATGTTTTAAAGATGGTCGAGCACGTAGACAAACAGTCTCTGTACTCTCTTCCTGAATATCTTCCGTTCCTTGAACATAAATTTGACTTCGGGTCAAGTCTTCCCCTGGTTGCCCTGCCTGAAAGCAGCTTCCATAGAAAGGAGAGAGATAGTCAGGTGATGGTTGGAGAGTCACATGAATCTGTAAGGTGGAGCTGTTACAGTCCAAGGCCTGTGTTTGTCTTTGCTGCTCTGAGTCAGTATGTGTGCGGTACGACTGAACAATATTATATAAAAAAGCATCTTGTGTTTTATTTGAGTCAATATTCCAGTATCATGTAATATCGTTGTTTCATCAACATTTAAAATCTAATTTCTTAATCCCTTTGTTGCAACTCTGAACATGAGGTGGTCCTCTTTATGTTGTTATTATTCTGTTTGTTTTTGTAACACTGAAACCATTGAGCCTATCTTCTAGCACAGACAGCTGTAAGTGAACATGGACAGTAAGCATTAACAGAGTGAATATACAGTATGTTAAAAGTGTCTTGTATGCGACTGTTCTTGTGTTGGAGTGCATTTACTGGTTTTGAACTAGGCTTTTTGTCCTTATGTTGCGAGTGGCTTTGCATTAAAGTGATTATACATCTACTCTAAAACAACACAAATCCAAAATGACTGATGCTTTATTAGTTATTCTAGGTCCCAGTTGCCTGTCCTCCATGTTTCCAACCTCCTCCTCTTCAATATCATTCACCTTTGTGATTGCTTCTCTCTCCTGCCCCTTTTTGCTCTCCTCCTATCATGGCCTCTCTGGCTGTTACACTGCTGCTTCTGATTGGTTAACAGCTGGTGAGCAGTTGCATGTTTGGCCAATACATTTCCATCAAGCTAACACATTTATATTACTCGTGTCTAGAGGAGATAAAAATGATAATAAGTTACAGCTTTATGTGGTTTAACTATACCGTTAAACACACGGAGATTTCAGTTAAGCTGTGGTTAATTATTCTTGTAGTTCTGTTGTGGTGGCTCTTGTTTTTTATGTCAGAGGTTTTGTGTTCTTCTCACTTTTCCTTGCATTTTCATTGATGTGAATTCACTTAACTGGAATGGTCAGTTTTCACATTTGCAGATGATTTGGAAATCTCAGTGTTCAGTAGAAGCATCACAATATGCTCTATTGTCAGTGTGTTTGATTAATGTCTGGAATTTGTCAGGCTGCGTGGCCTCTCACTTACTTCCTCTCTGCTTTAACCTCAGCATGAACTATGTGGACGGAGGGCATTCATAGATACTCTGTCCTACATGGCAGTAGACCTGTCTATGTGTAAAGGCCTACACACATGTGCACACACACACACACACACACACACACACACACACACACACACACACACACACACACACACACACACACACACACACACACCTATTGTTGTTATGACCACCGAACTACAATAACTGTTCATAGCGACTATCCTGGAAGTAGTGAAACGCTGGCAGACAGCTCCAGCAGCCAACTGGGTTGAAAGGAAGGGAGCAGCGGTCATAACTTTGGACTCGGGTTGTATTTAAACAAACTTTATACTGTTAGGAGAACGTCCGTTGTGTTGGTTTGGCTATTTCTCTAAGTCACAGACTATAAGGGTCTGCCTGTTAGCTTGTCCTTTCTTCCTAGTGCTAGCTCCATTTGAACTTTGCCCCGACCCGACCTGCTCTTAGATCCTTACTCGTCCCATGAAGCTTTTTCTGATCTCTATTTATTTAGATTTTTGTTATAGGCTATGTCTTTGATCACAGATGTCATAAGAGTGCTTTCTTTCACAGAGAGTAAATTAAAGAGGAAGTTGTCCGACATGTTTGTGGGTAGGAACAGAATGAAAGGCTGCAAGCTTACAAGCCTACAGTCAAACACACTAGATAAATGCTTGTAAAAAAACACCAAATAACTTCACGAGGGATTAAAGTATGGTTAGATTTATAGCTATAGATTTTGTGAAGGCAGATAATTCTCTTGTGCCACCTCGTCTGTGTTGTCCTTCACAGACCTTGCTACACTGGCAGATATTTTTTCCAGCAGGCCTGGCCCATTGGACAGAGGCACAGGAAATAAGTATGGGCCGATGGCGAGCGCTTGTTATGCCAAAGAGCATGTCCATATCGATGCTTGTGGAATCCTGTCACCCATTGATCGGCCCTCTGCATTGCACATTTATACGTTTTAAGAGCACAGATATGTGTCTGCCAGTTGATTGATTACGAGCTATTTTCAGCGGCGGCAGGCTGGTTCCATTGCAATGCCTTGGATGTGTCAACGGCAAAATCAAACTCTTTTTCACACGCACATCTGAACTCCCAGGCCTCCTGCTCTTTTAAATGGTTGCTGTTGTGAGTGTTTTTCTGCAGTCCCACAGCAAATATGACACAATGTATGACATGCTTCATACACTAAGGTATTTCATACTATAGGATGATTGTTATTGGGTGTTAGATGCTGTTTTGGCTGGTATGGAGCTCTTCCTGTGTCGGAGTGCTGGGACAGAGGAGAGCTGCCCTGGATGGAGCAAGACTCTGAGAATGCAGAAATGTTGCTCTGAAAGACAGCTGAGCGATACAGCTGGTTTATCCTGCAGTGAGAATGAGGCCTGGGACAGAGATGGCGCTGATGCTATGTTAGGGACAGGAGGGTGCGCTATGAGGAAGTGGTATTTTATCCCCTATTTCTTGGAATAGCTTGAGTCAATGCATGCACATTGCATTGTGGTCATGGTACTTTACCAGAATGCTTTCAGTGTTTTGGCAGAGCTAACAGTGCTAACCTGAGGGGGAACCACAGGACGGCTGCTACCCTGCTACAAGGTTGTGGGCCGGGAATGAGCGCAGTGCATTAGCTAGCCACACAGTACTAACATGCACTAACATGCACTAACATGCACTAACATGCACTAACATGCACACACGGCCGGACCTGCTGTGTAAACAAAGCACAGAGAAGCTCAGATTACCACACACACAAGCCCAGGTAGACTTTACTCCTATACATCTTTACCTAGACAATAGTTTGTTGCTACTAGGAGTGCGGCTCACAAGTTGTACAGTATGATATTAGACCTGATAAAGACCTGTTGATGGAGTTCTGGTTGCTGGTCAAAGCTGGTGAGCAACTTGTCAGTAAAGGAATAGCTGGTCCATCTAGAGTGAGGCTGGACTGTTGTTGTTGCTAGCTTCAGGGCTAACCCCCTTCACTTTTATCAGCAGGTGGCTAGCAAGACACTGGAGCTTGGCTTGAGTCTGGAGGAGTTGAAGCATTAATCTACTGACAAATTAACTGAACACACAATAGCACCGCTAGCTAACAGCGATATGTATCAATGTTTTCGATCCTATTGTATCGAATTGAATTGATGGATTATTACTGATATATTACTGATTATTACTGATATATGGATCATTGTACCCCCCTCCTACTACTTTAATGTCTGAATATCAAATGAAGAACTTTAAATAAATAAAACAGTGAAACGGACTAAAACAACAAAGTGATTATCAAAATAGTAATTAATTAATCAACACATTTTTGCAGCTTTGTAAAAAACAACTCAACAACTATTATCTGATATACACACTTTTTTTATGTAATACATTGAACTAGTATTTCCCAAACTTTCCAAATCCTGACTGTGTTGTATTCAAGATTAGTAAAAGTAAAGTTTGTACATGTTAACATTTGATCTGATTTTTACTCTGCTTAATGAAACTCAGTGCATCGCAGTGTTTTCCAAATTACACTCGATTTGTCACACATTTTTCTTAATTCACAAGGAACATCACAAGTCGGGATGTTATGTTATGTAGTTGGTCGTGGTTGTCGGGGTACAGCTGTGACGGGACAGATCTCTGGGTCTCAGAGATGGGATTGTGTATCGACATGGCTGGGGCTGGGGCTGGGGCTAGGGTGTAGTGCTGGGGCTGGAGATGAGGCTGGGGCTGGAGATGAGGCTGGAGATGGGGCTGGGGTGTAGTGCTGGGGCTGGGGTGTAGTGCTGGGGTGTAGTGCTGGGGTGTTGTGCTGGGGCTGAGGCTGGAGCTGGGGTGTTGTGCTGGGGTGTAGTGCTGGGGCTGGGGTGTAGTGTAGTGCTGGGGCTGGAGATGAGGCTGGGGCTGGGGTGTAGTGTAGTGCTGGGGCTGGAGATGAGGCTGGGGCTGGGGTGTAGTGTAGTGCTGGGGCTGGAGATGAGGCTGGGGCTGAAGATGAGGCTGGGGCTGGGGTGTAGTGCTGGGGCTGGGGTGTGGGGCTGGGGTGTAGTGCTGGGGTGTTGTGCTGGGGCTGGGGTGTAGTGCTCGGGTGTTGTGCTGGGGTGTTGTGCTGGGGCTGAGGCTGGAGATGAGGCTGGAGCTGGGGCTGGAGCTGGGGTGTAGTGCTCGGGTGTAGTGCTGGGGCTGAGGCTGGAGATGAGGCTGGAGCTGGGGCTGGAGCTGGGGTGTAGTGCTGAGGCTGAGGCTGGAGCTGGGGTGGGGGTGTAGTGCTGGTCACGGGACTCTGTCACCAGCCTGGGGGCCACTGACACAGTCATCTGGGGCAGTAAAGTGCTAAGAATGGCCGGCATTGTCAGCCAGCCCCGGCCCCTGAAGGGCCTACAGAAACAGAGGGGCTACGCTTTGCAAACAGTGGATCTCCTCAATAAGGAGCCTCTTCTGTTCATGGAAGAGCCCGAGAGAGCGATATTTATACACCGGCTGCATGTCACTGCTGCTTTTTCCTGTCACCAATAAGTTGCTTCATTTCTTAATGTTTTAGTGGCTTTCATGTTACTCAGTATAACACCAGCAGAAGAGGCTGAATCTGACAGGGCTCTTGACTTGTTTCGGATTAGTTGTATTTTAAAAACATCACATGGATTTCTTTATGCTTGGATGTTTGTCTCACTGCAGTCAGAGCATCATTTGAGATTTTGTGATATGTATAGACCATGTCTAAACAATCACTGTCTTAAGGGTTACATCTGAATAATCCATACACGTTAACAACTAGAGAGAAGAGGAAGTAAATAGATGAATAGGATTTTTTCAGTAGTAGAAAGAAAGAATAAAAACAACAGAATTAGTTTGGTGTGTTTTATGCTTTGATCCTGTTATATAAATGATGGATGATGATGTATATCTATTTTTTGGTATCCTCATGTTTCTGTTTGTTCAGGGCTGAAGCCACTTCCAGTAAACACATCTTTTATAGATAGCCTCAAAGGTTTCAGTTCAATGTATTTCATCTCCCATATCTTTCTAGTAAATTGCTTTATTTTTTTTTTGAACGACTAAATCAAAACTCACATCATAACTATGACTACACCAAACGCTTAATACATAAATGCTTTCTTTATGTGAAGAATCATAAAGTGCCTTAATCCAGATTAACAAAAACCTTTGTGTCGCTTGCTAAAATCAGATGACCCTGCTGTCAGCTGACTGAGGAGGAATAATCAAAGAGGGTACTATGGAAGTGTGTGTGTGTGTGTGTGTGTGTGTGTGTGTGTGTGTGTGTGTGTGTGTGTGTGTGTGTGTGTGTGTGTGTGTGTGTGTGTGTGTGTGTGTGTGTGTGTGTGTGTGTGTGTGTGTGTGTGTGTGTGTGTGTGTGTGTGTGTGTGTGTGTGTGTGTGTGTGTGTGTGTGTGTCAGTGTGTGTGTGTCAGTGAGTGTGTGTGTCAGTGAGTGTGTCTCAGTGAGTGTGTCTCAGTGAGTGTGTGTTTGAATATATCAGTGTGTGTGTATCAGTGTGTGTGTGTGTGTGTATCTGTCTGTGTGTGTTTGAATATATCTGTGTGTGTGTATCAGTGTGTGTGTGTGTGTGTATCTGTCTGTGTGTGTTTGAATATATCTGTGTGTGTGTGTTTGAATATATCTGTGTGTGTGTGTTTGAATATATCAGTGTGTGTGTGTTTGTGTGCATGATTTCTGAGGAAAAAGAAGGAGTGGTTTTGAGCTGAACCGTAGAATCTGATCTACTGGAAGCTCAGTGGGACTCCATCTGCACAAACCACTGTCCTTAAGGTTGTTAGAGCCCCCTGTGGGACTCTTTCTCTCTCGCTCTCTCTCTCTCTCTCTTTCTCCCACTTTCCCTCATGCTCTCGCTCTCTCTCGGTCTATCTATCCAGTCCTCTTTTGAGGCCCGAAAGCGACAGCAGAGAGGATGTTGTAGAACACATGTTGTTCCCTATATGAAGCCTTTTCCACAGTGTGTGTCAACCCAACGTTTAACGTCTGAAAACTAGTAATATTAATGGTTCTTTTCTGTGGTTGAAGTACCTTGAATGTTGTTTGAAGTTTAAAGTTGTAGTTTTAAGAAAACTCTCAGTCTGCCTGGGCATTTGGAAACAGTTAAGAGAGCCTAAAGCTGCCCAGCATAGCATGCTACATGTCACAAGATTAGCTACACTGCCACTGTGTTTTTATTTTGTTTCTAGAGACCAGAGGCTGTGACAGACTGTATTTAGTTCGTCTATGAGTTGGATCACATTTGAAAGCGGGCATTGCTTTATTAAAACAACAAAACTATACACATTTTTAGAAAATATTCAAATAAATGACAAAAATGGCCTTGATTCCTGTGAACACGTTGAGTCACTTTCATCTCAGTTAACATATCAAATTAGCAAATGTATGTCATCTTTAGTTAGTTGGTTTTAATTGTTAGTTTTGTCTCTCTGAATGTTTGATATGAGCAGTGCTGCAGAGAGAAATGGGAGTTTATGTTCCACTTAAAGAAGGGGAATTGTATCTATAAATAGATTTTTATTTTTGGGTTAAAATGTGCGTCCATTTTAAAGGACAGACAGAGACACAGAGCGAGGCTTGTGAATGGCGGATATCTGCGAGTCTGTTACTGTGTGCTGACTACAGACACGCATACAGTACACACACACACACACACACACACACACACACACACACACACACACACACACACACACACACACATACCTTTCTCTCTCTCTCTCACACACACGCATATACACACCCTGCTGTTGACCAGGAGTGTAAAGGCACAGACTGCTGGAGGACAGCAGTGGCGCTGCAGGTTCCTTGCTCAGAGATTGTGGAATGGTCGTCCGTACACCCCTCCTCCTCCTCCTCCTCTTCCTCTCTCTCTCTCTCTCTCTCTCTCTTCACTGAGTTTCTCTCTCTCTCTCTCTCTTTCTCTCTCTCTCTCTCTCTCTCTCGCTCTTCACTGAGGCTCCCCCTCCTCTCTCTCCCCCCCTCTGTCGCTCCCTTTTCTCCCCCTCCCCTTCCACCCCCCTTAGAGCTTATGTAAACTAGCTGTGGAGCCAGGGCAAGCTGAGGCTATTTTTAGCAGCAGCACTGCAGAGCAGAAACTGGCGGAGGGTCACGTGTGCGCAGCCGAATCAAAGGGAGTATCCCGGCAATGCGCTGTAAACAAAGGGAAGGTCAGTAGCAGAAGGTGAGACACAAAACGCCTCTGTGTTGGTTTTGTGTGCGAGAGTGTGTGTGTGAGAGGAACTACTCACCGCCCGGCCATACCTTCTCTCCTCTTAATGCCCTGACATAAAACAAATCATTGCGATTGTATGAATGCACCCATACGCTTTCCTGCCCCCTCTGTCTCCCCCTACTACACACAAACACACAGCTCAACCATTTCTGCCACTGCTAGAGACAGCGAGGGTGGGGGTGAATTGATCAAAGCAGGGTTTGACACGCGAGGAGACATTTTGCTGTCTAATCATGACAGGGGCTCCCAGCTCCACACTCTCCCTGTTGCTGCTGAGCCGGCCTATCACAGTGAGCAGCAGCAGCAGCAGCAGACTTGGAGCCGTGCAAAATCCATCAAAAAGCACATGACCACGTGTGTTTAGCATTGGTATTAGCATGTTTTCTATCACATGGGGCCTTTCAAACCCCCAGCGCCTGCTCTGGGTTTGGCCTGTTTGTGTGCTGCTCTATTCCAGGTCGTGTATTCTGTTAAGCCTGGCTGGTTAGCATCGAGGCTAGCAGTTAGCCGTGTCCAGCCACACCCAGGAATAAGGTCTCCTTCCACCTCGACCACTAGTCAAACAAGACTCAACTTTCACCTTCTGTGGAATGTGGTCAGAGGGGGGCGCAGAGCTATTAATAGAAAGCTTTTATATTTCTCTGTCACAGCGGTTTGTTTGCCTAGACAGTTTGAGCAGTTGGCTGTTTCATCAGGCCTGGCTAAAGGAGGTAGCTCGGAAGCTAACTTAAGTAAACATTTGGCTCCAGCACAAGCCATGGTTGGGCGGGTTGGTTGGTTGATTCATTGTTGAAGGCATTCTTAACCTGAGATTCTGCAGCTTCTACATACTGAGCAGATAGATAAGATAAGGAGATAAGTGTCCTGACTCCTGACTTAACTATACATTATGTCAGGGCAACATCCGGTTCCTCTTCTTATGCCATAGTGGTTCTTCAGAGTAATACTGTACCCTAAAACAATATTTATTTAGAAATGTAATTCCAGTCCACACCTATTGTGTTTTTACAGCTGCTAGGTTAAACAAAGGCGTAATGTAGTTACATGTTGACTTGTGTTAACTGCTACGCTACATTTGTCCTCCAGTGTCTGCTGAGGCATAAACACCGGAAACTTTAGATTAAAAATGGATGAGTTCATTAACAGAGAAATGAATCTGCAAATATTTTGGTTGCAAATCCTTTTATTTGAGTTCTAAAGATGTTAGATATCTTTTTTTGGCTGGGTAGTAAAGCTTGTCATATATGTTGAGTGTTGCTTGACAAAAAGAGGACTTTAATGACCTTAGGTTTTAGGAAATTGAGTTAAGTATTTGTTTGTATTTTCTACATATTTTCCAGACAACTTAAGAAAGTAGTTATCCGATTGATCAAAAAGAAAACAATGGAAACTATTTGTATTTCTATAAATATACTTAATCTGACTAAGAGTGTATATTGTAACAATAAAATACACAAATCAGCAGCATACATGTTTTAACCCTGGGTATGTAAATACAAACAGCTCTCATGGTCTAAAATAACAGAGTTGTCGACTTTTAAGATGCTAAGTGTGTTTTCACTGGATTCCCTAGCATTTTCCAAACACACGAAACTCACACCAGCTGTATCTCTCGTCAACTTAGTGGCCATTTGTTGCCCAGTAAATTCAGAAAGTAGCAATTTTAAGTTAAAATAATCATTTGCAATTTAATCTGAATATGTTTGATATGTAATACATTATATCTAGCATATTTGACAGCTGTGTGAAAAGGTGGAATGTGGCTTGTACTGTATAAGTTACGGGGATAACATTTGACTTAAAAGCAAGTTGCCCAAAATGACTTGTGTGTGTCCTGTGACCTCACTGAACATGACAGCAGAAACTACCTTGGTCATTTGTTTGCCAGCAGCATCCCAGCAAGCATTGAAGCCGCTGTGATTTCCATTTTATTTTTTGGTGATTGAACCGAGGATGTGTTTCTTGTTACAAAGCTCTCTCTCACAACATCACCACAGTCCGCAGTTACCTCTTGGCCATAAAGAGTCATTTTACAGTGTGCATTACCGTAACCAGGCCCATCTCATGGGACTCCTATTGACTGCTCCGTAACTTGTAACATCCTTATCAATTATCCCCACGGTCCAGCTCTCAACTCTTATAACCTTGTGTGCGTCTAATTTATAATAACTGACACTGTCTGTCATGTTGTGACACACTTTGAGTCTCTTCACTAACTGTAATACAGACTACACACATTACATCTGATGTGACTTATTTTTGGTTGTGTGCGTGAGACGGTAGCACTCCAAAATAATCTTCCCGTCTTCATGAACCTACATTTGCTGTGCCCTCCCACTGAAGACACACACGCACACACACACACACACGCACACACGCACACACGCACACGCACAACATTTGCTGTGCCCTCCCACTGAAGACACACACACACACACACGCACACACACAACATTTGCTGTGCCCTCCCACTGAAGACACACACGCACACACGCACACTGCGCGCGCACACACACACACCCCTACACACACATATACAGTGTCACGCTAGCACAGAGCACAGTTCTGCTTTGTGTTGATGTATGGGAGAGTCTGGGAATGGAAGGATACAAGTGCGGCCTGGCTTAGGAAGAGACGGGGGGGATAGAAAGAGAACGAGAGAGAGGAGTGGTATGGACCGACTGGGGTTGCCATGGGAACCCAGCTGCTAAAAGCAGGCAGGGTCAGTGTGGAAGAGAGGCTGTGTGCAGCAGGAGCGAAGGGATGCCACCCGGAGGCCGCTTTGGGAACTACACAAACACACAGCTGACGGCAGAGAATGTGCAAAATCTTTTAGAAAAAGGAAATGACAGAAACACCCAGACCCTTATGTACACTATTTTATGAGGAGACAAAACCCAAATGAACAACATATAAAGTGGAGACATTTTGTTAATTTTGGTAAGCATCACAGTTGCTGATAAGACAACTTAAATACAAGAGAACACTAAAAACCTCCAGAATTAAAATAAATAAAAACGGCATTACAGTATGTGAGTTTGTGCTTCGCAGGATGAATAACAGAAACAAGAGTAAGGCACCTGCTTTGGATCCTTTTTGGATTTATAACGCACTTATAAATAAGCCTGTAGCGTGAATGTTGTTTCCTAAATGTCAATTAATATTATTAAATATTATGAGTATATAACTTTATTCTATTGCCTTTTTATTTTGTATTTTTGTCTCGTATGCTACTGATACTACATGTATTTTAAAAACAAGACATGTATTTCAATGTTAAAAATGTAATAAAACTATGTCCTGGCATGTATCAACAATGGAAGCAAGAAACTTTGAATACAAAAAAAGAACAGACAGTTGAAAAGGAAATGAACTCATACTTTGCATGGAGACTGTACTCTGTGGATTTGGTGAATTGATAATGGCAGCTCGGTTCAGGCTTATGCAATCAGCGCTGACACTGTAGACTCCCCTGTCTGATATTAGTCATTGGTTATTGACTTCTGATTAGGGGGAAAGAGGAAAAGCTCATTCTCACTGGGTCACCAGTTGACTTGGAAGCGGAACAACTAATTGAATTTGACATGGAGGCTGTGGTTGTTTACGGGCGAGAGAATTGAAACCTACTCGATATTGTTGATTAGACTATTTTTGTTTTTGTTTTCTATTTTTGGCTCAGACTAATTCAGTAGCTGACAGATAGTGTATCGATGTTGGGCCTCAACATTATTTAGAGATACCCATAAGTCAATTTCACTATGAGAACTGTAGCTGGGAGCTCCACAGGGATACGGTTACTGACATGATCTCTGTGTTCCCACTGCAGCGTGAGTTTAGGAGTCTTTATAAGCAGAGCTAATGGTCCACACACTGTAGACATTAAACAGAGATAAAAATGGCATTTCAATGTATTTCACATTTTTATACAACACCTTTCAAAACCGTGACTTGATGCGGCCCTGGAAGGCGAATTGGCGGCCTTGAGATTAAGCAGGCACTTTTGTTTACACAAGATTTGGTTTGACTTTCAGGAGTGTCTCCGTTCTTGCTCCTATATTTAGGAAGTACCCACTGAGCCGTTGATGGATTTGTCTAGTTTGAGATCTATCATCCAAACTGCACAGTGTTCCTGTTTGGATGGATCGAGTTGAACTCCAGGCTCAGATCTTTCCACCAGGTGACCAGGATCCTGCACAGCTCCACCTTTTAATTTCTCTGTGTGCCGAACCTGCACAATTTGAAGTCTACTAAGTATGTTTTTGGTGACAATAAAGCATTAAAGGGAAACGTTGAAATATAATATCATAGTGTATTAAGGCCGTTATAGGTCAAATATGTACCTGCTCTTCTTCCACGTTAGATCAGGAAGTATTCAAACCGGCCGACTTATTAAAACGACTGTGTGTTGAACTCTGCCAGGCTGCTAGCGGTAGCCGTGTTGCTAACGATACACGAACAAACAAAAGCAGTGTGTCCTCCTGTGTTGTCTGTAGGTCTAAGAGAAAACCGAAGTAGACGGCAGCACCAACAATGACACCACTTGGAAACACTAGGAGAAGCAAAATTGAAATGCGTTCCATCTCTGAGTTTGTTTCCCACTGAATATTACAAGCTTCTACTGACTCTATAGATAACAGTTGGGCTGACATATCATTTTAGGATTGCTCAAAGTCTGACAATTGATTTGTGGGTTGAAGATTTGGGTTGGTGATCTCATTTCAAAACACTTTATATCGTGTCCTGTTTTGAATATTGTGCAGTTATTGTTATCACGGTCATGTTAACACCTTTAAGAGATCAGTGGTGCCGTTTGCTGTATCATTTCCGTCAATGAACTTGAACTCAAGTTGGTTCTCTTTTCTTTTGTAATTCAGTATATGTCACGGATTGTCAGTTTATCGTTCTTCTTGTTCACAGCTGAATAAACAAAAACTGAGCTACAGTTATAACACAGCACCAGAAAATATGTAAAGGCCCTAAAAATGAGTTTACCAGCTAGAGTCAGTGAGGCTGTGCTGCCATGTTTTACACTGAGCTGTAAAGCGCTGTCACCAGTCCGTTGGAGACTAAAGTGAAAGTCCATTATGCTGGCCTGAGCGGCTCAAAATATGGAAACTATTGATCGGGTCCTCTGCACTGCTAATTAAAGATGCTCCACTATTTGTAAAAAGTCAACCCAATTATCAAATGAGCACATGAGGCTGGGAGCTGTTGGCTGGTGTGAAGGTTGCCGGGGACTTTTTTCCAGCGTTGTGACAACTTATCACCGTTTATTTGATTCAACTTTTGTACAAAAACTGGCTCTCTGTTTTTGCACACGTGTTGTCTTGATGCATACAGTTTGTTTTGAATGTTTAAATGATTTGGTTGCTATTTGGTTCGCTTCTTTCTGTTGTCTGCAGCTTCATTTGCATTTAGGCCTATTTGTTTATTTGTTTGTTGTGGCTTTAAAAAAGATACCTAAGCTTGCTCTGGTTTAGAAAGAAGCACCCGTGGAGCTGTGTGACCCATGTCCCCGAGCCCCGGTGTGAAGCGTTTTAATGCCCCCCGCCCCTCCACTACCACCATCTTCCCTCTTCCCCCCTTTTTCTGCTCAATGGACTGTCACATGTGACCCGAAACCACGTGGGATCTGAGGCCCGATGCCCCCCTCCCCGCATCAACTGTCCCTCAACATGTTGGTGTGTGAATGAGCTTCTGCCTGTCTCTGTGTTTTATGGAAAGATGGGGCCAACAACACGGAAAAGACCAGGCCAAGTCAAGTGATATTGTCCACAACAAAGACTATACATAGCAACACAGACTGGCCCGCAGGACGAGTACAGTGTGTTTTGGTTAAATACAGAGACAGCCCGGCCCCGCAGACAGAACGAGAGGCTCAGTTATAGACAAGATAGTGGTACAATTCTTATTTTATTCAACATGCCTATTAAGAACAAACTGTCACAGGCTGGATGTGCCGGATTAATGTGGTTTGATGGTTTAGATTTAAGTGGAAAAATGCAGGGCAACAAATTCATACCAAAAAGTAAACCATAATACATGTATTGTACGCATACTAGGAACAAAGTGGAAAAAAACTGGTGGCCTGTTGTCCCCTTGAATCCACAAATGTAACAAAGCGACCACATCACATAACGGTCCCAGCAGAGAATAGTTCTGGGAGGAAATAGAAGAAACCGACACAAGCCGCAGATTTCCCCGGACATGAGATCCAGCTCGTCTATTTGTAGCGCTGGACCAGAACAGCCTCCCAAAACGGCACCAAACCTTTTTTTGATCCAGCGTTATCTGGACGTCTGCTCGGTAATCGATGTTATCTTTTTCTGTTTCCCCCACCCCCCCTCGATCCTTGTTTTATTTTTCCCTTACTGTGTAGAAGCTCTATATTTGGCTCTTCAGTGCTCTGCCAATAGTACTTCTGTCACATGGCAGTCACAAAGCGCTCTGTAATTATAACCTTGCTAGGTTTCTGCATGATGACTGACTAAAAATACTCCCACATTGTTGCAGTGGGTAAAAAGCTGGATTTCTTGAGGTTTTTGCATTTGTTTTTGTGTGTGTGAAACGGTGTCTGCTCAGGGGAGACGAGTGTTTGTGATACTCTGCTGTGTGTGTGTGTGTGTGTGTGTGTGTGTGTGTGTGTGTGTATTTTTAGATGTGTGTGTCTTGTGCAGTTCAATGGGTTGGCTGGTTTGGTTCGCCTTGGTTCCAGGGAAGCACTGATTGAAAAATAGATTATTGTGTAACTTGTTAAATGTTGATCTCAACCCGACATGATGCTAACGTCGGTACTGATCAGGGCTACAGATGTGTGTTCTTATCTGTGTTTCATGATCATGTGTATGCTTCTCTTTGTTTTCTTTTAAATGATGAGAATAAAGAAGAAATTCTACATTGTGTCAACAGAGGTCAAAAACCCGAGACTTATATAAAGGACACAAAAGAAAGCAATTTCCTGGATATTAGCAAATTGCGTGGACATTTGTGTTTATAGTGTAAAATATTTTCTAGATCTAAAATGTTAATATTTAGCAGATTAATGAAAAATAATTCAATGTTTGTTTCAGTCAGGTCTAACATGCATTTTGAACCTTATGCAACTTTGAATGAGCTATTACTGCTGTTCCCTTTTATAGTGAGTAGAAACCGTGCTAACCTGTAGGTGTGGGGAAGCCCAGAAGAAGTTTCCCGGTTAATCTAGTTGATAAAAGTCATAATCTTAACCTCTTCAGGCGATGATTCACATGATGTCCGTTGTCCTCGAGTCATAAAGTTATTTTAAGATACATAATTGAAGTTATTTAGAACAACTGTCCGAAGGTCAATTAGTTTAAGACGAGGTGTGGAGGATTGTTTTTTCATACGATAAGACCTCTGTTCAGCCTGGAGAGATGACTCGGCATACCTCGTCTGGTTAATAAGTACAAACTCTAGTGTGCACTAAAATAATATAGAAGCACTTTAACCTGTGGTAACATGTGGCATGCATTTGTCATTTTGGCGACATTGTAAAAGCTAATTTAAGAAGCCAATCAAAAGAATCCTAGTGCATGATGGAAATGTATTTGAAAGGTGTGCTGATACAGTAGATACAGCTTCTTTGTGTTAGACAGACTAGTTCTCTTTCAGAAATAGCCTCACTTCTGCTTTTTTAGCGGACTGTGAGGCAGAAATGAAGTCGGTGTGATGAAAACATTGTTGTCAGAGCACATGAGCGCTGTCTCTGTTATCTAATGCTTCATAATGGAGCATTCATTCCCGGCTTATTTAATTCTACATGAGTCTATTAAATGTGCTTCTTTTAGGGGTGAATTTGAAAATGAACCACACATGTGAATCAAGTGTTAATTGATTAAGTGTAAGTCTTCAGTTTTACTTAAATGCCTTTTTTTTAAAATTATATATATTTACTCAATTCTTTGTTTTAAGTCAAGATGTTGTTGACTTAAAGTCTGGGCATTTAACATTATCCTAGTCAAAGAGAATTCGAACTATTCTCAATGAAAAGTGGAAACGTGGTCTTTTTTATATTTCCAGTGGTATCGTCACCGTCACCGTTTAAAGACGTCTGCGCTGCCTCGTAGTCCTCTTGTCTTAGTCGTGAGAAAAGGTTGTTGACGAGCGTATGCAGTGATAGATTGTGTTAATGGATCGAACGCTGATTGCTTGTAGCCGTGTCCTATGACATCCTGAAGCTGCAGAGGGCTTTGGTGAAAAATGAAGGATGATCCTCGGCTTTATCTTTTCCTTAATTTGTATCATTCTCTCCATTGTTTATTGATATTAAATAGTATCGCTGTCATAATGATGGCTGTGGCCTGGACTACTGATTAGTGATGAAGGCTTCTGGGTAATTAGTTGTCAGGTTTTTGCTTATTTTATTTTCTGATCAATTCAGCGTTTGGTTTATTCAAAATAACACATTTTATATAATTGAAGACTTACAGATTCAGCTAATTCTCAAAAAAGCCAAACATTTGTTTTAAGTGGTTGCCGATTTATTTTGGACTAGTAATCAATTTATCAGCACGTGTTTGAAGTTCAGTTGATAAACTACAGAGAGAGCAAGAGAGACGTTTAGTCCATCACTTTTAAGGTCCTTTAGGGGAGTAACACTTTTACATTTCATGCTCACAAACATATTTATACCAAAGTATTTTCAAGTGCATTTTGCTTTGGAAAATATACATATACATTTGTGTAGATTAAAAGCTTTGTTTTATGTATCGCGCTGTGTAGGTAGGTAGGTAGGTAGGTAGGTAGGTAGGTATGTAGGTAGGTAGGTAGGTAGGTAGGTAGGTAGGTAGGTGCAAGTTGGGAAATTATTTTGTCAAAGCATAATTTTGTCAATCTATAAAAATTATAACCTTACTAAAAATAGAATAAAATACAAACATAAAAAAATGTAATAACAATATATACATATTCTCAATAAAAAAGAGCATATATTTAGAGTAGTATCTAAACACTATAAAATATTGAAAATGAATTAGAATACTATCTAATATACCAATCTACTAAACATATAAACATAGTGTACTATATACATTAAAAAAAAATGGTGTACAGTCGCTTGAAACTAAAAGCAATGTATATCCTGTCTGGTGCTTTTTCGCACAGCAGTGCAGTAATGGAACTTTTTTTTTAGTCAATATTAATAGCACTTCCGCCTTGAAACGGAAGTTGGATCAGAAAAGAAGGCCACGTTGAAGCACCCTAGTTAAGGTGAAGAATAAGGTGAATAAATGGTTGTTTTTGATGATGCGATGCAGATGATCCAGGGGCTGAGTGACCCTGTGTCCCCGGCCCAATGTCCTGAGCCTCTGCTGTGCACATGCTCTCAGTAGTGAAGCAAGCTGTCTAACCTCCACAATAACCGCCTTATGTAATCACTCTGGCTAGAGACAGACCAAAATAGCCCAGACTGAGCAGCCCTGCCCTCTTGTGGCGAGCGGCCGCCTCAACACCGGCTGCAGAGAGTATCTGAGAGAGGAGGCAGACATGGCGGCCGCCTTGTGCAGCTTCCTGTGTATCTCACTTGAGCGAATGAATAACTGACGCAGCACAACGGGTTTCATGAATGATGTGAAAGTTGTGACGTGTGATCAGAAGTGAAGATTGTTGGTAAAGAGACCAGATTGTGGTGAAAGTTGTCTCTGGGGTTTCTCTGTGAGATGAGCTCTGGATCTCTGTTTATTCTTTAGAAATCAGTAAATATGGAGATTCATCTGATAGATTTCCTGGTTTGCTTTGAATTGTTTTATTTATTTAAATCTTTCTCGTGTTCCTGCAGACTTATTAATAACCCTGTGTTGTTTGTTTCTTCGCAGTTTCCTGGACAGAATTGACTCTGTAAGACAGAACGACTACACACCAACGGACCAGGTCAGTCCCGTCACTGTGCACAGTCTAAAGTTTGGAAAGCCCCTCCAAAAGCTTGTCTGAAATGTTACTGAACTCGATACGTCTTCTCTTCCAGGACCTGCTACGCTGCCGAGTGTTAACTTCAGGGATTTTCGAGACGAGGTTCCAAGTAGACAAAGTGAACTTTCAGTAAGTGCTGCTCAGCTTTCACTCAGACACACGTAAAGGTAAAGACGGTGCTTTCTTTGTCTGGTCTATTCTTTAATTAATGGTTTATTCAAGCAACTAGGAATATATATTATATACGCAGACTAAATTGACAAAATTCATACATTTGTAACCAAGTATGTGCCCACATTTTTTTTTTTTTATCTTAACATACTTACTATTTCCATCGTAAAATCCCAAATACTCAAATGCCACAGCAACACGCGGGGTCAACCAAAACTTGACGTCGATTTTTTTACCAAAGCATAAATCTGCTTCCTTTTTGCGTGACTTTCGTTCCTATATTCACGGTTAAGATCAACGTTTTTTCCCCCCAGCTATAAAAGCAGCCGATAGAAGTTAAAGTCAATGTTTTGTAACAGTTTCTGACGATGTCGGATGAGATGACCCATTTCTGCCGCCGCAGAGACAACAGACTTTGAATCGAGCCTTTGTTTCAAATAATATCATCCTGAAGGGTGGATGTAAAAGCTCAGGGACACAACCTCCATTAAAATGGGACGGATTTCTATTTGGGCTCGTACATTCAATCCCCACAAACCTCAAAACAAAACAATTATTTGGAATTCTTACTGTTGCAGCAAAAAAAAGTAAGAACTAGAAAATGGCTCAAAGCGGACATCCCTTCTCTTGAAGACTGGTACGAGAAAATCCATGAAATGTATGTCATGGAAAGAATCACCTTCTCAGTGAGGCTTCAGGAAAACACATTTGAGGAAATATGGAGAAAGTGGAGAATCTACATATCGCTAAGACGACCATCCCTTGTTTGACTGTTTCTATACACCGATTGAATGTATATGTATAGGTGTGTATGTATGGACACATGTATGTATGTTGATATGTATGCATGTGTAGACATTTGCCATTTCAAACAACCCCTGTGTACTTTTTATTTTATTTTGACTAATTTTGTTTGCGATTTCATTTGTCGTTTTCGGGTCTCTAAAAATATATGATTTGAAAAACTGTACTTTTAATATAATGTGACCCCAAATAAATAAATGATTAAAAGAAAAAAATATTTTTAAGGCTTGCTAAATAAAGTACAATCTGAACCTGAAGTCCAGACATGACCTCTTTGATTACACAGAGCAGCAACATGTGTGTGTTGTTAAGTCTAACCCAGTGTTTTGTTTCCTCCATAGCATGTTTGATGTTGGAGGCCAGAGAGATGAAAGGAGAAAATGGATCCAGTGCTTTAACGGTGAGACTTTTCCTTCTTCATCTTGAACTTTACAACACAGTCTCCTCCTATCACATCTCATCTGTCATTAAGCACTCCACCTCTTATGGGTTATTTCTACACACATGATGTCAGAGAGCTGTCCTCATGTGGTTCCTCTCTTCTACTTCTTCTTCTTCTTCTCCTTCCAGACGTCACTGCCATCATCTTCGTGGTGGCCAGCAGCAGCTACAACATGGTAATAAGGGAAGACAATAACACCAACAGGCTACGGGAAGCCTTGGACCTCTTCCGCAGTATTTGGAACAACAGGTGAGGCAGGAAAGACTTGCTTCTAAGGGGGCTTCAATGATGTTAGGAGTAGGGATGCTCCGATCGACAATTTTGGGGCCGATCGCCGGAATCAGTATCGGCCAATCCGATCGAGTGGGCGGGGCCTATGGGGATCTTCCATTTAAAGTGATGTTTAAAACTCAGTTAATGGGGCTCATTCACTGGCGCTTCCACAAACAACAACCAACATAATTATTACTTTCAAATGAAGTACATTATTCAAGTTTACATTAACTTTGGATAATAACTCTCTCTCTCTCTCTCTCTCTCTCTCTCTCTCTCTCTCTCTCTCTCTCTCTCTCTCTCTCTCTCTCTCCTGACAGCCTGTCAGTATCTCATGCAGCTCACTGATCCAGTAATGAGTGACCCGACAGTGAAGGATAAACATATGTATAACTAGTTTAGCTTGTTCCAGAGGTAGATGAAATAGCTAAGTGTGTTAGGTCTAACTCTTAGTGTGTGTGTTGCTCCGCTCAGCGGTCCGTCACAGCGGGCGGAGCTGCAGGATTTCTGCTTCACACACGTTGCATACCGCTATTTTACTGTCTTTTTCGGTCACCTTAAAATACTGCCAGACCGGTGAAGCCATTTTGGCAAGCTTGCACAGAGAAAAGTGTCATGTATTCTACGTCCTGTGATCTGCTCTCCCGATCGGCCTTTATAGAGAGCACCGACCGATCGGCAGAGAGTGAATATCGATCGGAGCATCCCTAGTTAGGAGTAGTCATCTGAATATACTTGAAGTTCTAAAATCAACATGCATAGCCTTCATGTTCTGTGAGGACATTCAGTCTAAAAACAAGAATTTGACTTATAATACCTGCTGCTTTAAGGTCATTGAAACATTTAAAGGGTTAATGCAACGTCCACTTCTCTTTTGCCCCTATAATGTCCGGTCGTGTGTCGCTAACGAAAGCATTAAAAAAAGCCCTAAAAGTAAAAAATAAACACTTCTTTCAAAATCATCACACTTTTTATGTCGTAAAACTTAACCAAGAAGTTCAGAGGACCGCTCGTTCCATCTTTTGACTTGAACTGACGGGGTTTGATAGTCATGTTGACTCTCATGCAGTGTAGATACTCATGCTGTGACGTTGTTTTTCAGATGGTTACGCACTATATCGGTCATATTATTCCTGAACAAGCAGGACATGCTGGCTGAGAAAGTATTAGCTGGAAAATCCAAAATTGAAGACTACTTCCCCGAATATGCTCGCTACACCATACCAAATGAAGGTTCGTGCCCCGCTGAAATAAACAAGTACCTTAGAGTTGCTCTTTACGTCAGTATGTGTTTGAATGAGAATCTGTGTTTCTTTTAGCAACTCCTGAACCTGGTGAGGACCCAAGAGTGACGAGAGCTAAGTTCTTCATCCGAGACGAGTTTCTTGTAAGTATTTCTCTGCTTGTAGAGAGCTGAAGTTGATGACTGTCCAGCCGTGAATAGCTTCATCCTTTTAATTCATTGGTCAGTGTTATTGTATGTTACGTGACTTATTATTAGGAACAGTAGGAGCTGAAAAGAGGGACTTTTCCTTCCTTTTGCCTAAATCTGTTTCTATTTCCTGAGGTGAACACCTGTGAGATCAAGTGTTTGTGTGTCTGTGCATTTCATTACTTACCCTAACAAAAAAAAAATAACAAAAAAAATGGGTACTAGTCGAGGGCCGGACTGGTTCAATGTTTATTGCAAATCTTATTGAAATGAACTTATTGCACATATTAAACCTGGAACTAACACAGCTTAAATGATTGCCTATAAAAACCCAATAGCTTTGTCATTGGACCTGGACTGGTGGGTGTCCTCAGGATTGAGTGAAGGTGTGCGTGCAATGTACCGGCGGGCCAGATCTAATAGTAATTAAAAATTATCCTGCGGGCCGAAATTAAATCCACCACGGGCCTGATTTGGCCCCCGGGCCTTGAGTTTGACACACGTGCCCTAACCCTAATACAACTTGTATTAAAAGAAACACTTATCCTAAGTTAGCTAAGTGTTGTATAGTTGCAACAGATTAGCATCAGGTCAGCTTTTAAAGATGCTCCCAAACGACCAATCAGACTGTGGATGAAGTGATTTTGTATCAATTTTTTTAAATCAAATTTCATTTAAGGCTTTTTTAAATCCAAGGAAAATAAATGCATATATTCCAAAGAAGTAATACTTTACAGCAGATATCAAACTTGAAAAACAGACAGATGATTTGTGTCACAGACGGTAAATGACAGATGGCTCACACTCAAAGTTAGGACAGGAAGTGATCTTACAGTATGTGCTGAGGCTGTGGAAAAAGCTTATAATATAGAAATAATGTGACATTTGAAAGGAAGGGAACTTTCCAGAAGTTTCTTAAGGACAAAGGTCAGGAAGGTGGAAGGAATTCAGAGTGTCTAAAAGACGACCTCACATCTCAATCTCAATCTTTGTTTATTTATATAGCACATTTAAAACAACCTCAGGTGACCAAAGTGCTGTGAATGGAACAAATATAAAATAACACAATAGGAGTCAAATAATAATGAAAAACATATAAAAACATATACAGAATGTATATTTTTCAGATTTTGAAATCTCAATAAAAACTGTTTAACCCTTCGATGCCCTTAGAGTGACTGGACCCCACACTCTTCCATAAGTGGGTCAAAAAGGACCCGTATTAGAATAATATGTGTTTTTATGCCATTTTTGTCATTTTGGTTAAGAAAACTCCCTTGTATAATATTTAGTATTATATTTTGGTTCACACTAGCAATATTTTATCTTTAATTGTTGACTATTTATAATTTTAGACATTTTTTTGACATTTTGAAAAAAAACGTTTTGAACATGTTGATGCAAAGATCTCCGCTATTCTGAGACCCTCACAGTATTCCAGTCCCTTTTCAAAACTCATCTCTTCTCCTCTTGTCTACTCATAGCCCACCCCCCATCAATCCATGCCGGTTGATCAAGTTTGATAGTCCTATACCCCCCACCCTAACCTTCCCTTATATTGTAAAGCGACTTTGAGTCCTTGAAAAGCCCTTTAAAAATATAATGTATTATTATGATACTGACAGGTATCAGATCTTGCTGTGTAAAATAATCTTCCTGAGAGGTGTCATTTGTGATGTGGTCTGTGTGTTCTACAGTGAATGTATTCCTGACAGCAACAGGTGATAAGAATCAAAGGTTCCCATAGGATTCCATAGGAAATGCATGCGGGTCATTTTTGACCCACTTATGGAAGCTTGGGGTAGAAATACAAAAACTACAATTTCTTAAAATGTAAATAAAAAATTTGAATGGCATGATATCCAAAACATGTTTTTTGAGGAATAGCTGGAATATGAATTGATAAAAAAATGTAATTACAAAGATACAAAGAAAACCACCTCACCGGGTCAAAAAAGACCCACTTATGCATCTAAGGGTAAAAAAAGAAAACCCATACAAACATCAAAATCTTATGCTCAACTCGTATCACATGTTACTTCCTCTCTCTCCTCTCAGCGGATCAGCACTGCGAGTGGCGACGGCCGACATTACTGCTACCCCCACTTCACCTGCGCCGTGGACACAGAGAACATCCGGCGGGTGTTCAACGACTGCCGGGACATCATCCAGAGAATGCACCTGCGGCAGTACGAACTCTTGTGATGGGAGACGCCTCCGTCAGCCTTCTGTGTTTCTCTCCACCATTCTGCATCCTTGACGAACCCTTCCTCCTCCTCCTCTTCCTCCTCTACTCCTCCTCCTCCTTTACTCCTCACCCCTCCTCCCTGAAAGAAACCCTCTGACCACCCCCTCCTGTCGAGGACTATGAAGTACTACTGAAGTGTGTCAAATCCTCTTCCTCTTCTTAACTTCTTAGCTTTTTGTACGTTTTTTTTTTTTTTTTTTTTCTCTCTGAGACCGATTCCTCCCCGTTTTCACCGATGTGAAAGGAAGGTTTGGGAACAAAGTTGTTGCGTGCCGTTTCTTTCCTTCCTTTTCTTTTAATCCCTTTTGAATGCCTTGATTTTTGTCATTCCACTAAGCCTTGGGCTACCTCCTATTTTTTATTTTTTTTGCCCCTTTGTGTCCTGTTTTTTTTTTGTGGCTTTGTCATTGGACCTGGACTGGTGGGTGTGGATACATAACAACACACCTACAGGACCTCAGTGTAGAGGCAGTGTGTGTGTGTTCAAGTGTGTGTGAAGGAGGAATGCCATGTGAGCGAGCGCATGTGTTTATGTTTGTGTGTCACCTGCCGGGTAAAGCTGGCATCACCACCATGACCTTTGCCCCCCCCGCCCCCCCCCCTCCCCACCCCTTCTATTTTATTTTGTTTGCCCCGTCACCCCCTCTGCCCTGCGTCTCCTCTCCTCGGGACGACACCCCCCGGAGAGAGAGATGGGGGAGGGGAACCGAGTGGATGAAGAGATAAATGCACTTTGCATCAGGTTCCTTAATATTTTTTTTTTTTTTTGGTTGTTGTCGTTGTTTTTTCTCCAGAGGAAGCATACACACAATGTAGCATCACAATATTTATTACCCCGTCACGATGTTAGCTTGCCGAGCGGCCGAGAGACGAGTGGAGCGGAGAGTGTGAGGGGGCAGGAAACACGAAGAAGAAGAAGGATTTAAATGAAGGAAAAGGGACTGAGCTCTCTGCACCTTAGCCCTGCTGCCTCCACGGACTCGGACCTGCCTCCTTTTTCCACACAAACCACCCTTTTAGCTTAGAGATACTGATGGGAGGGGGGGGCGGGAGGGGTGGAGGGACGGGAGAGAAAAATGTATTGTTCTCTTTTTTTTCTTTCTTTTTTTTGTTAACTTGTACACTGTGCAAGGTTGAATTATCCTGTACAGACTGTAAAATGTAATATTATTTTGTACAACTTAATTGAAAGAAAAACAAATCTACTTGTAGATCTTTGTGCCTTGATTATGGCTGTACCTGTAAATGAGCTCAGATGTAAGTATGTTTTCGACTGCGCTGTACAGCTTGATGTCAATCTCTATCAGCAGCGGAAGACTGCGGGTAGGGGACTTTCTCTGTAGAGTTTAGTTTTTTCTGGTTTATAAAAAAAAAGGAAATGCTGTTTAGTAAAAAATAAAAAATAGGGAAAAAATCCTAAAAACCTGTATACATTATGCAAATTAACCACTTACCTGCAGTGAAGACCAGATGTTGCAGCGCCATGCCTTTTTTTCTTTCGTTCTTTTGTTGGTTTTATTTTTCCTCCTTTTTTATTTTGAATTTCACAGCTTTAAACAAACATTGGAAATCCATTGAAAGTGTCCAAATTGCAACCTGGTGTTGTTTTAATAGGAACCAACGTTTTTTCGATATGAAGTGTGTCTGAGATCTGTACTGATGTGCGTGCCTGTGCGCATGTGTACATAAAACAAACATAGACTCACAGACGCATTGTGTGTGTGCGTGAGCGTGCGAGGGCGAGTGTGCGTTGTGTGTAAAATTTTATAAATGTATGTACATGTAAATTTATAGGTCTATATAAATATATATGTACAATTATACATGTTTAATTATGTGTGTGCCTAGGTGTACATACCTATGTATGTATACGGTAAATATGTATACATACACACATAGGAAAGCATGTTTAGAATGGAGATGAATAAATGAGAGCGTGCAATATTAGTAATTCTTTGGTCCTTTGGAGCCATACCCAATGGCACAGGCACTATGAATGTGTGAGCAGCACCCAACAAGACAAGCTCTTCTCCTTGTACAAACAGCATCAGCCTTTTCTTCTGCTACAGTACACGTCTATCCCCAAAAGAGAGTGAACTGACTGGAGGTGCAAAAACCTTGTTTGGCCTGGGAGGATGATTAAATGACATTTTTATTTTCTTTAAATAAAGAGGCACATTAGAGGACTTTGCTTTATTTCCATCTTGGTGTCCAGTTGTGTCCAGATTTGTTGCCGTTGTTTTCTTTGTGGATGTTGCAGAAAGGTTTGTGTCATTTAAAAAAAGTTATTCTGATTTCCTGAGAGGAAGAAAAATGTCTGCATCAAAAAATGTTAGATTAGTATTTTACACATTTTAACCAACTTTAGTTCTAATTTTAAATACAGAAATGTGATTTATTTTCATAATTTTAACCATTTAAATGACTGTTTACACAAGGCCATTGTTGTTAGGAAAAGAAAAACTTTTATCATTTTCTGTATATTTTATGGAAGGGGATTTATATATTTTTTTACAGTAGACAAACATGTCAATGATTGGGTAGATTGTGGATTTGATGCATTTTTATTTCAGTGTTTAAAACAAAACAAACACTTTTTACTTAATTAGTGGACAAAAGATATTTAGAAAATCTAATTTAACATGATTTTTAATATATTTAAATGTTAAGCAACATCATCCATAATCACCACAAACAAGTCTTCATTAGTTTCCAGAATTTAAACCCTTTTATATTCTAGTATTTTTAATCAAAAAAAGGCCACAAATATTACACTTATCCTGTAAACGAGTATTTATTTTTGGCAAGGCAAGTTATAGCATCTTTCAACACAAGGCAATTCAACGTGCTTTACAAAAATGAAAGATTTGGAAATGGCATTTAAAAACACCATTTACAGGGTGTCCGCGGGGTCTTAAAAAGTATTAAAAGTTGATCAATCAATTTAGCGAAAATGTAAGATTATTAAAAGTATTAAACGGCATTTTCCAAGGTATTACATTTTGTAGCTTGTTTTCAATTATAGTATATAAGTTGTCCAAAGAGGTTGTATTCTACAGTCTGCCTGAATGTAATCATTGCGTAGGTGTGTAGTGTGATTCTGTGTAGTTTATTTATGGCATCCCGTTGGATTTGACGTCATCTGAACAGGACATCGCACGCTCACTGCTTGATAGCGCGCGAAGGTCCGTTTACGCCGGTTGTTAAACGACATCGTTATGAGGAAATGCAAGTTTGCGTCCAAATGGTTGGAAGATAAGGAGGAAGGACAATCAATACTGTGTAGCAAATGTGAGGTAAAGTGTGTCGCCAATGTAACCGGTTAAAACTCCAAGTGGCGATGAGGTCTTAAAATGTATGGAAAGGGTCTTAAAAAAGGTCTTAAAAGCCAAACGTATTACATTTGACTTCAGGATTCCTCCATATACCCTGATTTATCATGGACTTATTATAGGAGCTGGGGTTAAACTTTCCCCTAGCACCCTAGCTAAAATGTAAGACATACGCATGAACAAAGCTAAAATGATCTGAAAATGAAAAGCAGAAATGTCCCTGTTGAGGCTCGAGGGTTGCTATGGGGGGTTACTGTATCCGAGGGGCTGGGTTCCAGTCTATGGTTCCAGCAGAGTGTTTTGGTGTAAATACAGGTGGTTTTCACAGCTGACATTTGAACTTGTCGTATGAGGAAAAGTACAGGTGTTACTGACAACATTAGAGAAGGCTCAAGTGTCCCGGACAGTAAAGACAGAAATCAAAGTGCAAAACAACAGAACCCTAAAACTGAAGCCGCTAAAAGTAATTTCACTCATTCATTTTATTATTGACCCTTGTGTTTTTTCTAGTGGCTCCTGTTAAAAAGGCACATTGATATATTACAAATTGTACTGAAATACAATAAATGTTTTCATCATATGCCCAACAGCAATTACATATAATTAGTCTTAAATCTAAGGCCTCGACCACCAATGCTAATTAATTATATTTACGTTATTTAAGTTAAAAACATCATATTCAATGATCACAAACAAAGTGAAAAGCTTTAAGGAGTGCAAGTTTTAATGAGTATGTCTTAATTTGGTTATTCTGATCATTTAGTGATAATTTCATTCATAATTTAAAGGTGGGGTAGGTCATTTTGGAGAAACCAGCTCGAGTGTGCTAGAATTTGAAAATACACAGCCGGAAAAAATCTGCCACTTCCTTACAGAGCCCCTCCTCCAACAAACACGAACGCGCACATGACCAATGAGGACACGAGATAAGTTTGTGCACAGATGGAAGGCTGACAGCCAGGTAGGCCATCCAGTTATTTTAGCCGGGGCGGCTCAGATGATTGGTCGTACTTTTTACAGCGCTACGGCTTCCACAGATGAATTTTTTGTATGGATTTTTTGTCAAAGCACTTAAAATATTCATTGCTATCGGGATGTTAAGAGCATTCCATGGAATATAACAAAAAGTGTATCTCGAGCCGGTTTCTCAAACTTACCCACCTTTAATTGTTAAGTATTATAAGGCACAATTGTTGAATTCCTTAGTTTCTCAAACCACAGGATTAATTAATTAATTAATTATATTTCAAAAGGGCGACTGTGGCTGTGAGGGAGTGTGGTCGTCTTTCAACCAGAAGGTTGTGGGTTCGATCCCAGCCAATGCAGTCAACATGTCGATGTATCCTTGGGCAAGATACTTAACCCTGAGTTGCTCCCGATGGCATGGCCAACGGTGTGTGAATGTTAGGTCCTAGAGTAAGGTGCTCTGTATGAATGGGTGTAATGACATGTAATATGTAAAGCGCTTTGAGGGGTCTTAAAGACTGGATAAAGCGCTATATAAGTACAGTCCATTTACCATTTCAGCTTAATCACATGAAACTAACACAAATGTAAAGATATTATTTTAGGCTCTGAGAAATTGTGACATACATATTTCATATTTTTTAGCACTTTTTATAGACTAACAATGAATCAATAGATTAATTGAAAATACTTTCTTTCTGGTTGCTTCCCATTTCTTGAACATTCCAGGTAAATCTTCATATTGATGCAAAAATTCTATGAAAAATACACTTTTTGCTTTGCTAAATTGACACATAGGACCTAATTCACAAAGATATCCCACAGTTCGCGACACAATGTTTCCAACCTTTGACGAATGTATAAATTCACAGGTCATATTATCCAGCTCTAATACAAACACAAAGAGACAAATGGAAGCAGGAATCATATCTCAATATCAGGGACATTTGCCCAATAATATTTTAATCGTTTTCTCATTTCACATGATTTGGCATTACAAATACAGGTTTTGTGTTTCAATCACATCCATCAGCTGGTGTAGAACATCTTAAAATAATCTCTCTCTTCCATAAAGTGACATGGCTTCAGGTGATAGATTACATCTCTAAAAACAGACCTTAAGATTCTCATTTGCTATTTACAGTTCAACAAACCTTCACAAACGTTTGGCACAGAAAGTCAGCAATAAATATTTTCAGATATGCTTCATAGTAAAAACAACGAGGAACCGGGGGGGGGGATCATCAGACGACAGAGAGGAAAGGTGAGATGTGCGTTTACATTAAAGTGAAGAGACAAAAACTGACTTTACCACCTGAAATCAGACCGTGAGCATTTACACATGTACGTTGTGTTCCTTTTGTTCTGACTTTATGGCAGATTTGTGCTTCCTTATACTCACAGTTTAACTGTAAAGTCAATATTTTACTTTTCTGTGCTTCTTGTGCTACAATAATCTCTACCTGTTTGGCACTCCCAAGGAATATAAAACTAACACTATATGATTGTTAACAACAATTTGGCACAAAAATCATCTGCTTTCTCATAAATATCACACGTGATAAACTTTAAGTCTTTTTAAGACATTTAAAACATATATAAGTTTCCTTCAAAGTGCCGTAAAACATTTGGACAAACAGAGTTTTGTAGAGGAAATTCACATTTAAGTCCATTGAGCTCTCCTGGTGCACTCTGGGAAACGTAGTTCACAGAGACTTGTGCTTCCCCAGCAGGCTGAGGCACTGCAGCAGGCCCTTCATCCACACACACTGGGCGAGGAGCAGCAGCAGCAGGCAGCCGCCGGCCGAGCAGTACACCCCGATCACCGTGCTCTCCTCCGGGAGGAAACACTTGGACATGGCGAAGCTGCCGGGGGACACCGAGGCCTGAGAGGGGGAGGGGGGAGACAGGGAGGTCAAATAAGTTAGAGGTGATAACTGCTATTATTGGTGCTTAAAGGGGCCTTGGCCACCAGGGGGCGTCCCAAACACACTGTGTGGTTCCTTGCTGCACATTTTCACATTCATCTGACTATTCAAACATACAATCCCTTATATTTGTATTACCCCCATAACAGAGCTTGATAGGTCTATTTGACATAATAGTTACACATTTTGGGGGACAGTAGAATATATTTAAAAAAAGGAAAACTAACCAGATTGTGTATTTAACGTACTTAGAGTACATTTACATTTAACAAATCACATCATGTTTATTTATTGTAGATATTCATATTGCAATGTTATGTTGCGGTATCGGGGTCAAAATGTAAGGAACCAGAAGAGGGGGTTAATATTCGGAAAAGACAAAAGAGAACTTCACTGATCATAGAAAAATCACAGCCTAAAACTACTCCTGAATAAAAGGTGTTCAGACGCTTGTTTTTCCATGTGTTATGTTTTTTTTTTTTTAAGCAAACATACTGAAAACAGCTGCCTTCTGTGGCTAACAACGTTTTGAGAGCATACTGAGAGTTCAGCCTCACAGACACTCTACTATAACAATAATGTATTTCATTTATAAAGCGCTTTTCTAAGTAATCCAAGACACTTTTACTAAAACCAACGTACATACAAAAATGCAAAGAGGAACATTCAATGGGAATGGACAGAAACTACAAACTATAGTTCAGAGATCAGATCCAACTCATAAGTCATGAAATGAGCGAAGGAGTTTATCAGGAGAACTCGGGAATGGAGAGGTGAGTTTTAAAGGAGTGTTTGTTTTGCTCACCAGGATGAAGCTGGGGTTGTTCCTGTTCCTCCAGCTGAAGGACGGCACGCTGATTTCGGGGTACTTGTTGTCATGGAGAACCTCACATCCGCTGTGTGTGTGTCCACTGAGGATGAGGCGAGGCTTGAACCACTGCAGCAGCTGAGGACAGAAAACACATCACGGCTCATCATCTGATCACACGGGAACATTCAAGCATTCAAGGTTCAAGGCTGTTGTTGTCATGTATGCATAGCTACTGTGTAGTTATGACAACGAAAGGTCTTAGGTCACAGGCTCCTCCAACAGTGCAACACAATAAATCAGATAATAGTTTCAAGTAAATAGTGCAGATTAGTCTTTATACAAGTAATTGGAATATTGGTATATATGAGTTGTGAGTTTTAATTGGATAAAAGCGCTTCAGTGGAGATGTGTGCTGCAAGAGAAGGAGGGATAATGTTGTGTGTCTGCAGACCCTCACCCTCTGAGACGCCTCTTTAGACAACACGTCATACTTCTCTCTGAACAGCAGGTGGCGCTCTTCAGGAGGAGCCGCGTCCCGCCCCGTGCAGCCGGCATCGCTCACTCTGAACAGAGGGTAGTGCTGCAGACAGAGAAGCATTGATTATAATACTCCATACAGTATATGTGGTCTAGTTCAGAAGGCTTCATATTACAGTAAAGAAATGTAAGAATCATATTAATAACAATAACAATAATAACAACAACAGGTACAGTATGCTTAGAACTAAAAGACATGTGAAATATAGAAAGAAAAACAAGGCATGAAAATAACACAAAAAGTAATGAGGATAGGAAACACTAATTAAAAACATAAATATTGAAAATTAAAAATCATGTTATTTTGTTATGCAAGGGTGACATCCCAGAGTTAGAGAGAAAACTAAGAGGGCTATTTCATTCCAAATAGAGCGGGACAACAGCAAACATTTACAAATGACTACTTTTGTCTTAGATTATGTTTTCATTAGTAAAACTCTATGACAGGGGGGTCAAACTCAAATACACAGTGGGCCAAAATAAAAAAATGGGTACTAGTCGAGGGCCGGACTGGTTCAATGTTTATTGCAAAACGTATTGAAATGAACCTATTGCGCATATTAAACCTGGGAATAACAAAGCTTAAATTATTGCCTATAAAAACAACATTAAACATTAAATAATCAGTTGCATTCATTTCTTATGGCTCTATCTGCAGAGTCATTTCCTACGATTACATTTTTCCACAGGCCAACAACAACTTCAACAAAAATAATTCAGTCAAAGAACAAACCAAACCTGCCCTGTTGTCTCAAGAAACAAAGTGCAGAAGGAAACATCCTGTTTGGGGTCAGGCTCTGAGCTGAGGAGACCCTCAGGATGGAGTGAAGGTGTGCGTGCAATATACCGGCGGGCCAGATCTAATAGTAACTCGAAATTATCCTGCGGGCCTAAATTAAATCCACCAAGGGCCTGATTTGGCCCCCAGGCCTTGAGTTTGACACATGTGCTCTATGAGGTGATACAAATCATTTTCTTAACGTATACAAGTTGAAACAAAAATATAGATTTTTTTTGGGTTGTTTTTTCTTACTTTTGATCTTCTTTAACTGTGTTTATGTGTTCAACATGTACACCAAGACAAATTCCTGGTATGTGTAAACTAAATCTATGTGATTTCTGATTCTCACACAAAAAGAGGCAGCAGAGAAACTGTCGAAAAAACGTCCCGATCTGGAAAAGCTTTCGTGCTAAATGAGTAAAATAATAAATTAGTCAATCAGCAGAAATTGAGTTGTCAACGATTGATTTGAACGTCATTGCTTCAGCTTGCTCCAAACTAAACCTGCCAGGAGATGGAGTTGTGGAAACCAGAAGGGATTTGATTTACAGAGACAACAAACAGATGGATCCACATTAGAGAAACAGGAACACATTTTTACTCAACAAATTAATACAGACAGTAAATCAGCTGCTCACACATTGTCTTTGCTCAGTTGAGTAAATGTTTACAGGATTGGTTTGGAAATGTTTGAATTTCTATGTGTGTGTGTGCGTGTGCTTGTGTGTGTGTGTGTGTGCGTGTGTGTGTGCGTGTGTGTGTGTGTGTGTGTGTGTGTGTGTTTGTGTGTGTGTGTGTGTGTGTGTGTGTGTGTGTGAGAATGTGTGTGTGTGTGTGTGTGAGAATGTGTGTGTGTGTGTACATTAAAACAGCTGCTGGCCGCTGCGATCGCCCCTCCTGTTTATCCTGGCTATGAAGGAAGCCTCTAGTGAAAAAAATGTGAGACAGAATCCACATGCCTTAAAGACAATATGGAGCTTCAGCAGTGAGAGTTTATGACGATAAGCAAAGGAAACAGCCTGGGAAGGGGATTTGGATTCAGAAGTAAATGAATTTGTAAAACAGTTAAGGAGGAACAATCCAGTGACCAGTGAAGCATTTGACGTACAGAGTTTGTGAGTATTATCAAGATTTCATGAATCCTTTCATTAATTCAGCACTAATTATTTCCCCTGTCTCCTGAAGGAAGGTATCTGCTTCATGGTGACGGACACACATGCAGTGGTGACAGTACATTTACTGTCTATTTGACAAACTGGTACGTTACTTGAGTATTTCCATTGTGTGCTACTTTGTACCCTTACTTTACAAATATATTTTGTAATATATAAATGAGAAAGGAGACATGCTGCAGAGTTGGTACTTTTAATTTTGATGATTAAAGTACATTTTGCAGATAATACTTTTGTAAAAAAAAAAATCAGGAATTTTACTTGTAATGGAGTATTTTTTAAGATTTTATCCATCCCACAATGGATCCAAATGATGGTATTTCTACTTCTACTTGAGTAAAGGATTTGGTATACTAGTGTAAACAGTATCTCACATTAGTTGTATGTTGAATAACAACATTAAAATGCTCTTAATTGTAATTGTTGATGATACAGAAAATAATAATATGATATGATAAAACAGTGTGAAAGGCCTTGATGGTTCTACTTTTATTCCAGCACAGGATCTGAGTCTGAGTACATGCAGTGAGTAAAGTGAAGCTGCAGTTTACCTGCAACATGATGGGGGGGGTGGGCGGGTACGTCTGCGATCCCTCACAGCTGCCTGAGTTCTGCAGAAAAGACAACATAAACAATTCATCGTTAGTCTTGTACACAAACTCACCATGCGTCCTCAAAAATCCCTCTTATTTCACATCTCTCCATTCTTTCTATTTTAAGATGTGTGCTGTTTGCAGGACGACAGAAAAGCGTTTAGCCTCCGCTTTAAGGTGTCTTTCAAAAGGACTCAACACCTGCTGCAGGTACGGCGTAGCTTTGGATATAAGTGCAGTGTTTCCCACAGAATTTGATTCTATTTGTGGGGGCACCGCAACCCCCCCCCCGGCAAGAAATGCCAAAGGCCCCTTAACCTATTCGGGTGGTCCATGCATCCACCCCCCCCTCAAATAAAATAATACATGCGAGTTCATGGCTACTGTAGACAACGTTCTTGTTGCTCTGTGTTGCGTTGTTAATGAGTGAGACACACCGGAGTTGAGGATCCGTGGGGTTTACTCTCCCAAAAATATAATTTACAATTCAGGCATTTAGCAGACGCCTTATTTCCAAAGCGACATACAATGACCAATTACATGGACATTCTCCCTGGGGCTAAGAGCCTTACTCAAGGGCACACTAGTAGTGGTGTTCCAGGCAGGATTTGAACTTGCAACCTTCCGATCATCAGCCCACCACACTATCCATTAGACTAAAACAAAAAAACAAAAAATAATAATAATAATCATAATAATAATTATAATAATATTTTTTTTTTTATGAGATCCATTTGTGGCGGACGATATTTAATTGTGGTGGCCCGCCACAATTAAATCGATGTATGGGAAACACTGAATCGTGTTTTTTCACGAGTGTGTTGCAGGTGCTGACAGGCGTGACAGTGTGTGAGAGATGCTTCCTCCTCACCTGAAGAGAACAGTTGAGGTCTCTGGAAAGTTTGATCAGCTCATTCTCCACAGACTGGCAGATGGGACACCCGTCGCCATGCAGCGCTACGCTGTTCACCAGCAGGAAGCTGAGCACAGGGAGGAAATACACTCAGTGACTCTGGCACAAAGTCCAAAAGAGCTGCAGAGATTAATCATATTATGCTGTTTTCATTCTGGGTGCTTTAAAGAGCTGATTCGGAGGTTTTTAGGAGGGGTTATATGAGGTACTTATCCAGAGTCAGTATGAGTTTAGGGTTAGGGTTAGCTCATACGCAGTTTGGAGGAATCAGAATTGGGTTTATAACCAGGTTGGTTAAACATACGAGGAATGTTCTCAGTATAACTGGTGCATACAGACAAAGGAAGAGGACATCTTTTTCAAGAAACAACTTTTTTTTAAAAGACTATTGTAACAATGAGGCAATATTTACACAAAAATTTCAAGTACAGTCGATACTAAATGATGCATTGTATTGCTATGGACAGGGGCAGCAGGGGGATGCTTTCTGGCCACATAAATAAATCAATATCAGTTTGTATTTCAAATATTTTCACCACTTTATCTTCCCGTCAGACAGCCCTTTCCGACGGGGGAGAGAAGCCTTTATATCCGTGTCTGTTTTCTTAACAAACGCCAGACTCCATTGACTTCACAGATCACGGGAGACGCTTTTGTACTGCTGCCTCGGTCAGTTAGTGTGTTTGACTTACTTTGGTGTTTTAAAGGGTTAGTTTGGATTCAACTAAATCGCACAATAAAACCAACACGCTAAGTCATCGATGCTGGAAAGTCCGGCAACTTCAGTTTTTGACAAAGTAAAAGGACTGGAGTCTGGTGCAGAGGTAAGGGTTTCAGTTAGGGATGGCTGACGTGATGTAAGGAAGTGAGAATATGATAAATATAGTGTACACCTCAGCAGATTATTTTTAGATGGCCATTTTTTGAGGAGGATTAAATGCATGTTGCTGCTGCCCACGTTCACAGTAAGACACTGCTTTTCTCCATCTGTTTCCAAACTGGAGAACTCCTTTAAACGACTTTATTTGCAATAGAAACCTAATTAAATTGCTTTCAGGAAATCCAGGACAAACTTCAAGGACTTTCAGGACTGTGACAAAAATAAGTGAATCCATAAAAAGTAGGTTTGCTGCAGCAGCACAGTGTGAAAACAGGGATGCAATTTGTCATTTTGTTTCTGTAAGTAGAACACCTCACGGCCTGTTTTCGTTTATTAAATCACGTTGTTCTATAATAGACTGACTCAGTGGATTAAACCTGTGACCTTCAAGCTTTCTCAGTTCAATTCCTGCAGGGTTATCACCGTGTGAATTGCATCCTCTTGTCACTCACTTGACTCCCTTTTTGGTGACGATCCTGGTGGAGGAGGCGTTGAAGACCTTCTCGAAGCGCTGCAGCTTGAACCAGTCCATCCTGCAGGGAGACACAACACGCTCGTCACAACGTAAACAACGACAAAACAAGGAACCTGCTGCTCGGTCTGCTCGAGCTCGGTCAGCGCACGAGCCTGATCAGAGCACATATGTCTGCATTATCCCACATTTCTGAAATCTAGGCATCGAATACTGAACTGCAGGATGTTTTTATGAATCCTTTGGTATTAGCATTTGCCACTACATACAGAGTGGGACGGGGGAGGGGGGGGGGACGGGGGCACAATATGACATCCAATACAGGCTCTAAAATAAGCATAATGTATAATAAAGACCTCTGTGGTACAAGTAAAGCAGTATAATGTCAGGTGATGCTTCAGGGCTCTGTGGATGTGGTTGCGTTTTTTTTTTACATAGGCAACGTATATCTGGAACCAACTCCCTTTAAACAAACAATCTTCTTATTGTAAACCAAAGATGAATACTTTGTGTTTGCAGCTGATTTTGTACACTGTAACTGTGATTTCTAGTCTTGCATTGTGTAACTGTATTATTCTATGTAACCTTGAGTCCTTTTGCATTCTCTTGTCCTTTGGGTTGTTTTTTTTAGCACTTCGTCCTGATGCTTTAGATATTTTTTATGTTATGCTTTGTTGCTGGAATGTGCTTTGTAAATGAACTTTCCTTGCTTTTTGGTTTTCTGACAAATACACAAAACATTATGACGTCTGAAAACTAAACTCCAGTGTCCTTACAGGTATCTATGAACCTCTTTATTGCATCCTTAGCAAGTATACCCTTGAAGGTTATGGACAGTCCTTTTGTTCTCACTGTTTGCTGAGTCGCTGCAATAGGAAGAGGGTTCTATTGACATTTTTCTGGCAGCTAACGTGACACACTCCCTGAACTCTACACATTGTTATCCTGATTAACCTGAACCTGATCAGGCGGTTTAATAGTCTGAAGGTTGAACAAAAGGGAAACTGCTCTTACTCATAATGGAAGCCGATGTCGTGATTTCCAACCAGCACAACCAGTTCTGTTTCAGCCGAGTGTCTGAACATCCTGTGGAAGCGCCGCACGTCGTCCTCCCAGTGCTGCAGAGAGAGAAACAACAACATCAACACAAACACACGGCTTCAGCACAGCCGTTAATAAGACAACGGTCCTCTGGGAAGCTCATGAGAGTTAATGGGATCTCTGAGGGTCACCCCGCAGCCCCCATGGGTGACTTAGCTTTGATTTAGAGCCAGTGTTGAACCTCAGGGGCTGAAGACGCTCACAGGAAGCCTTTAATTACATCGGAGCCAAGAGATGTTTTCATACTGATTTCTCTAAATGGCTCTTGAGGCTGGTTTTAATTAGGGCTGACTGACAGATGATTCATCGACATTATTTTAATAATAATCGAGTCATCTTTGAATTCAATTGTTCGGGAAAATTGTAAATTACGTTATGTAATGTGCATTTTCTTATTTTTTTGTAAAATGTTTAAAGGGTTCGTATTTGTATTTTGTGCCTCTCCTGTTTAAATTATTTAATGTTCAAACATTAATTTATTATTCTCATACTGCCTGTGCTGCAGCACCTCTTTTAACCCCCTGATTGGTCAAGTGCTTAGAGATGTCCCGCCCCTTAGCCTATCACGTACAGTGTGTCGGAGTGCTAGCCAATAGAAGCCCGAATATTACGTCACTATGTTACAGAAGTAAACAAAGGAGTCACTAAAACCTATACTGTATAACACACTACAGGAAAAGTGAAAATCAAAAAAGCATAATAGGGCTCGTTATATTTGGGTTTTGGTCAATGCAATTTGAAGATATTTTGAATACTTTTATTGAATGAAAATTCAGTCAAAACAGAAAAAGAATCCCGAGTTGCCCTACTTTAAGTACAAATCATTATTTTGCAAATTCAAAGCTTTGATTCCTCCAAGAGGAAACATCAACAAAGGTTAGTCCCCTCACTGTTAGAATAAATGCATTTGTAAACAGGTCTTGTATTTGCTGGTTTTAAGGAGGATTTTCTGTGAACAATTTCGGAGACAAAAGCACTTTGAAGCCGTTTGTTTAAGGTCCTGGAAGGTGTGACCTTTATCCATCACTATTTTATGAGGTGTGGACTATCAAGAAATCAAAAAAATACCTGACAGATTAATAGACATTGAAGATAGTTGCAGCCCTATTTCAAACAAAACAAGCAACTTGTTCTTGTTACTTTCAACAAGCTTTTCTTTCTTTGTTTCTGACATGTAAACAAATCAGTCTATAATATAATTGACACATGGATCCCTGATGAAAACATTTAGAAGCAGAACCACTTTAAGTATTTCCCCTTCTGCACATTCAAAAGCTGTGTGTCCTTCCTCTTGCAAAACATCCAGAATACAAATTACACAAGAGCTGTCAGCCAAGAGTGGAAATGAATGAGGAAGCTGACAGGGAAACAGAGTAGATTGGTGCAGATTTTACCGTCTGAACGGTTCGTTTTCTGTTTTAATGAGGCTTTCTTCTGAGTTCACAGATCACCATTTGACAGTCCAGTAATGAGTGATTGAGAATTCCCAGAGGAGGTTTTTAATCACAAAGCCTGATGCATGTTGGGATGAGATGATTCATGCTGTTGTTGTTAATGTTTTCTTTTTAATCCTGCAGGCCTGGATGTTACAAAATGATGATGATCGGCCTCTGCTCTTCCACCACCACCACCACCACCATCATCATCATCATCCTCATCATCATCATCATAAGCACAGTGGGTTTGCAGATAAGGCACAAAGAGAAAAAGCTTACCTTCTGCGAGCTCCACTTGCCTTCGTCGAAAATATCCCCGAGAATAAACACTATTTCGGGCTTGAGCAGCCACAAAGCGGTCTGGAAAGCCCTCTCCATCTGCCATTCCCTGTGCGTGTTTGGAGACAACAAGTAAGCGTTATGGCTTGTTTTTGTTTACACTCCTGCAGAGCCATGAGCACAGACGATAAAAGAGGAGTGATGGATTGCATGAAAACAAAAAAAATGACAACCCCTACCTCCTCAGCTTGTCAAACCAGTGTCCCCCCACGGCTCCCAGGAGGTGGGTATCAGACAGCACCATGGCGCGGACAGATGTGGAGTCCAGTGGCCGGCCGTCGATGCCCTCTCCACCGCCTCGAGCATGGCTAATCTTCGGCCAGGCACACTTGAGGATGGTGGGGAAGTAGATGAGATACTCGCAGTAGAAGAAAGCACCGACCAGGAGAATCAGCACCAGCAACACCACCCATCTGGCGCTAAACCTCGGCATTTCTGCGTTATTCTGAGGCTGAGATGCCCTGACTTTGCGCACTGGCGGCGGTGATGGAGCGATCCATGAGGCATCTTCTTCTCTCCAGACCCGAACACTGCTCAGGTCTCCAGCCAAGTGATGCTCATCATGAAGAGCCGCTCTGAGGCTGCGCCGGATAAACAACAAGAAATAAATAATATATCCGTGTGGAGAGCTGGTGATTAAAAAAAATATTGGATAAAAAGTAAAAAAATAAATTCCTCTGCTCGTGGCAGCCGAGAGGAGCTGTCAGTCTGCCGCTGCTTCGAAATCAAAGATCTCCTCTCCGTTTTTGAATCTCAAGCTGGAAACAACACTTCCGGTGATAGGCTTTCAAAATAAAACTGTTTATAATTTACAATAAGGATCACATTGAGCCTCAATGCATTTAAAGAACAATTGTATTGAAAACGGCAACTACTTTGCACACGTTATTATGTAGCCCTATATATATTTTGTTTATAGTGTATTTAATAGTAGGTTATTCTATAATAGTGTATTACTAATTTATTCTGTATATTTGTATGTTGTGTAATCTGGAAATACTCATTAGATATGTATTTTTTGTATTGTTGATTTGTACATACAGTAAATTAGCTGTCTCTTTCTTTATTTTTCTGTTTTACATGCTACCGTTACAAAAATAAATCCAAATTTAGGATCAAATAAGTACATTTGATCTAATCTAAATCTAACTATACAAATATATGTTTGAGCAGTGATGAAAGAAGAGCAACGTTGAGTTTTACTTAAGTTAAAATAGCAATATCAAAGTGTAAAATCCTGTGTACTTAAATAAAATCACATAACACACTATTAAAGTATGCAAAATGGCTAATTTCATTATTATACAATATAAACGTTCTGAATCTAAACTTATTTTGTTTCATTTACGAGATCCTAGTATAACACATCTCATAACCAAAGGCAACCCAATTGACAAATATTAAAGGTAAAAAACGAACATACAATAAAAGGCAATACAAATAATTCAAGCAAAAGCACACAGAGTAAAAAAACAACACACACACACAACCACAAGCCCACAGAATGAATACAAAACAATGAAATAAACACACATACCTCAACACAAAGGCAAAACAGCTCACTTCCGGTTTCTCTCTTGCTTTCACCTGCGAGCTTGACTGTGTTTTTGAAGAAGATGAGGGATGGTTGGCAGGGGAGAAAGTCATTTATTAAAAAGCCAAGCTATCAACTATAAAACTGTTGATAAATGTAAGAAGAAAAACTGTTTTTTGTCCACAAAAATACCTTTAGATGGAAATGATCCAACAACTATGGGACAAATGGGATTAAGTGATTAAGAGACACAATCTAATCATCCTGAGCCTCCTTTGTATTCGCAGCTCTGAAACCAGAGGAGTTGGAAGCTCACAGGAAGTCTCTGACGAAACTCACTAATCACAGCCCACGGTTACCTGCTTAACCAGTTCTGATTTAAAGACTCAGTCAGTCATGTATGTTCTTCCCACACATGCCCATAACAGGCCCCTGCCGTTCTCCCTTTGTCTCTAAAACATTAATCGCCGCTGCAGAAAAACAGACTTTTTGTGCAAGATTTGAGTCGTGCAGAATGAGGAAGCTGCAGCAGTGAAAAGTAGAGCAGTGCACAGCAACATCCCGGGGGGGGGGGGAGGGGGGGGGGGAGAGCTGACACATGGCAGAGTGATTAAAGGGCAATGAAGACTTATGATCGAGAATGAGCATTTTTGTCTCAAGAAAACCATCATAGAAAAGGGTGTGGAGCCTAAAAATCTGTGATCCGCTCCAGATGTTCAAACATGCTTTGTTCCACACTCCCAACAGGCGTTGAAGACATGAAGAGTATTTACTGAACTGTGAACTGTCCTTCAAATGTACAGCTTTATTTTTAAACCCTCAAACCGAGACCCTCAGCTTTAAGTGTGAAAGAGAAAGTGCTGAGAGATTCAGTAATACCAATAAACACACGAGTAATTTGGAGTGACTCCTTGGAAAGAAGAAAGAAATGCACTCTTTTATGCTAATAAATCCTTTCATTCAGTTATTACTGGGGACAATGAGATACTCAGTAGATTTCTGGAGCTTTATAGGGGGTCGTTAACCTAAGGGAAGCTCAAAATCTAGATACAAATGGCAGAATTCTTTGTCTGAAGTCAGTTTGTTAGGCTAGTGTTCAGTATTTCTCCACATTTATTTAATTCCCAAAGTAAAAACGCATTTGAATCGCCATTTAGAGCTTTTAGTCAGGAGTTAAAAGGTTGTTTACACTTAAAAAACTAACTGTGAGAGTTTGTTAATTACAAGGCTAAGTGCAACCCACACACACAAACAAAAAACATTAAAACAGACGGGCGCTGTAGAAAATGTTATGTTATAATAGTTAATAGTGGACTAATTTCAGCTGTGGATTAATACATATTGATGTGTTTTTGGATTAACTGGAGACCTATGGCACAGAGTAAAAACATATCAAGCTATATCTAACTTCTCTAGGATACAGAACTTTTATTGTCCTTGGATTAGTTGCCAAAAACAACAACATCTCACCTGCCCCTTAACAAAACGTTACTAATAATTTAAAAAAAGTCAAGTAACACACATGATAAGTGTATTCCTGTTATTGTGGGGAGATCGTTTTTAGATTTTTATGTTGAGAAATAAAAGTTGTGATCAATACAATTAAACATAGTTGTCGGATTAGCCACGTTATTCCTTCTTTAAGATACATCTGTTCTCCCAGCTGGCTCAGTCAGTGTGGGTTGGTTCTCTCAGGCTTCCTTAACGCAGCCAGGATTATAATATGGAAGAATGCCTTAATATGAGGACTGAATCAAACTCTGGGTGATTAAAGCCTCAAACTGAAACATCAGAGTGGAAATTCACTAAAATGTGGGGTACCTGCCTCAGATTCATTAATGGAGGGGTTTATTGGACAGTAATTTGAAAAAATGAAATGAAAAAAGGCTTTAATGTCGTGGGTTGCTGGGGAGGATCATGTGACCTGTCGTGCTGTTGTGTTTTCTGTGTGTGTGTGTGTGTGTGTCTGTGTCTGTGTCTGTGTGTGTGTGTGTGTGTGTGTGTGTGTGTGTGTGTGTGTGTGTGTGTGTGTGTGTACTTCGATACCTGCAGAATACCAACAAAAATATATGTTTTGTACTTTAAAGATCCAGGATGTTTGAGCAATACAGAAAAATCCATATGACAAGAGAAATGAACAAGCAGGCCTATAAAATAAAAAACTCGGAGTCCTTAATGGCGTGATATGTGCAGGCAATGCTATCGTTTACATAACACCTGAATGCGACAAAGACGACATTTCCATGAGTCAGGTGTTCATATTAAATGACTGACTGCTCGACACTCATTAGAAGCTGTTCGTGCAGATGTTATGCAGCGCTGGTCAAAAGACAAAATGTAGCTGTGATCCCCCCCCCCCCTTTCCTGAGACCTGCCAACGCTGTTTCACCACGACTGAATTTAAATGTGTGACTCAGGCTGCCTGTCGTGTGAGGGAATAATCTTTCCTATAGAAACGTTTCATTTTGGATCTGAAGAGAAGGACATGCAGTTGTTTGTTCTCCGATTTTTTACCCCCCGGAGAATATGTTATTTCAAACTTAAATGAACATTTCAAGAGGCAGGTCACCTCATGTCTGTAAGGTTAAAATGTTGCCACAACCAGCAGCCTGTTAGCTTAGCTTAGCATACAGATTGGAAACAGTAGAGAACAGCTAGCCTGGCTCTGTCTGAGGGTCCTTACTTATTAACACATTGCCTCTAATTTGTAAGTACAAGACCCAAAGATTTTTAAATTACAGGTTGTGGTTTTACTGGAAGTTGCATGCAAAACAGTTGCCTGGCAACCAGCTGAGGATCAAGGATGTTACTGCTCTTTTCCAAGACATATTTGGCAAAAACCCAGATGTAAACAAAATAGTTTACAATAAAAAAAAAAATTGAAGTACGTGTTAAAATATTGAACTATTCCTTTAAATGTCCAATATTGTTGATGACACCCCCCCAGCCCTTTGATGTTTTATTTTATTATTATTATTATTTGTATGTATTTATCTTTTCATATGTCTATATTATTATTATTTGTATTGATCTCTTTTTGTACTTTTTTTTTCCCTCTTATGTTGGCTATGTAGATACAGCTAAATGAAAATGGAAAAACTGTTGACCAAAATGTGAACATGTATGTATAATGAAACTGAATCTAAGTTAAAAAAAGAAAAGAAAATCCAATATTGTTAAGAGTCACTTAAAAAACAAAACAAAGCCATTAAGTAGAGTCTTTCTGTTTAGTTTAATTAAAAGCGTAATGTTTATGTTACAACAAGGTCTCCATATGCACAGTGTTTCTCGATACCTAGGTTGAAGAAATTTCCTTTTCCTCCTTTAAAGGAACTGGTGACTATTCTCGCCCAGCCGTGTTCCCCCTGAAGACAAAACAAAGCATCCATTAGTTATTCTGTGGGCCAAAAACCCAAATCAATTAATTTCATGTACTGAAAAAACACTGTCTGGTAGTTAAATGGATAACAGAGTAAATCCATGACTAGTAAAGTTTCAAGGCTTTTATTGTCATATGTACATACAGTGGGGCACCAGCATTTGCAAATAAATTCTTTAAAAATCATACATGTGATTTTCTGGATTTTTTTTTCTCATTTTGTCTCTCATAGTTGAGGTACACCTAGGATGAAAATTACAGGCCTCTCTCATCTTTTTAAGTGGGAGAACTTGCACAATTGGTGGCTGACTAAACTTTGGTGGCTGACTAAATACTTTTTTGCCCCACTGTAGCTACAGTGTAGTTATGACAATGACATTCTTCGGTCACAGGCTCCTCCAAGTAAAGTATTTAGGTGTGCATGCTTTAGCTGCAGAGGTGATTCATTCCTGACTGAGAGCAGGGTGTGGTGCAAAGAGAGAAAGAGACCAACCCAGAACTCTCCCCAGGAGTTCCTGACGATCCAGTACTCGGTGCCATCCTCCGCCACGCCCCACCCAGCCACAGAGATGATGTGATTGGGCAGAGACAGCGGGTGAAACTCTGAGAATATGCCTCCCGAATATTCCACCAGGCCGCCGGTGGCCATCAGGGCACAACTGAAGGAAAGAAGGAGAGGGGTTAAACCTGACTTCACCTACTTATGCAGCAAGTTTAATAAGAAAATGCAGCCTTTTGTGATTCACAGAGAAAAAGTGAAATATTATATTGTAAACTGTAAAAGGATGACAGTAAAATAATGAAATGCTAAAAAACTTCTGAAGCAATTGGAGTCAGGACTCAGGGAGACACGAGGAGAGCTGGAGCTTTGATGGCAAACACTGACGGTTTATTTGGAGCTTCGGCCGGAGAATTCACAAGACATGTCACGGGTCACGGTTTGACCTCACGGATGAGATGCCACAATCAATTCTGAAGAACCCTCCTGTAGCTCCAGGTTTTAACTAGTTCAGAGTGTAATAATCAACATTCTTCAATAGATAGACTAAACAGCTGAGGACACTGAACCACATGTGTTGTCGCTTATGGCTCGAGGTCATCTACACCCCGAGAAGGATGTGTTCCAGGTGTCCCACAACAATAACTATCTCTGACCGAGAGTTGCCCGGTCATAAATTGGCAACATCTGCAATATGCTAGGGTAGCCCCTCCTTAAGGGAGATAGCGGCTGCTCAAGGCTGGTCAGCAGAGGGCGAAGGAGGGCAAATTATTCCCCAACAAAAATCAATAAATGAAAGTCAATAGAATGAAGTAAATAAACACTAGGGATACAAAATGATGAACAAGAACACAAGCTTAAAAACTAAGGCTATAACATAACATCAAATTGAGAAGAAGAAGAAGAAGAGGAAGACTCTTCGTTAATCCCACATGGGAAATTCAGTTTAATTGGTGCTTTTTATTTCCTTATATAAAAAGTCCTTTGTTGACACTATTTTTCAATCAGATTAAAAACTCTTTAACGATTTCAAATTGGGAACATTTTTAAATGTTAATAAATAAAAATGTGAAAAGAGACTTGGGTTAAAAAAGGAGTCAAATAGATTTTCACATTTCTTTCAAAGTGCTTTCGGCTGTTCAAGCAGGAACACAAAGCGTCCTTGTAACCAACTGTGGGAACTATGAGTGCCAAATTCCACAAACACAGTTTTCTGCAGTGAGTCTGCAGTCAGAGCGTCACTAAAGCAGTTTCTCCTTCAAGGTCTTTTATTGATATAATATGTATACAAGTTTTGTTTGGATATATAAACTCCGATTTCTCATCTTATTTTAAGCCTTTTAAATCGCAATCCTATAATCTCCATACATTTCCAAAAGTTTGATCCAACAGATCTGCTGGAGGTGTCTGGATAAATGAAAAGGAACTGGGGGAGGAAGACTTCCTCTACCTGATGGGCCCGTTGGTGTAAATCTCAGCTTTTATCTTGTCTCTTCCAGAAACTTCTCCGTAGTCGCCAACTTTCCACAAAGTGTAGTTCTTCACCACAGCACACGACTCAAAGGAGCAGGTGCCACACTGGTTAAACTGCTCACACTCTGAAACAAATCAGATAGTTTAATATGATTTAAGAGATAATAACACATTATTTAGATTAATATATGGAGATTTCCTTCTTTTTTCTCAAAGTTATATCACAATAAATGAAATATGTTGGATTTTCGGACTCAAAAATAGGATTTAAAGACACCCTCTATGATATTGTTAATTAGTTTGATTTGAGACTCAAAAAAGCTGCTTTAAGCCCCTGTCACACTGTCCCGAAATTGACACCCGATGGACACGCGATTAAGGAAATGTTCAAATTCGGCTCTGATTGTAGCAACATCGGGCCATTCGTGAGGGCATCTTAAGCCATCGTATGACCGCCGGTGGAGTTTCTCAGGCTCCGGCAGCAACTTCGTGAGCGGCAACTTCGTAAGGCACTCGTGAGGGCATCTTGTCAAATCGTGTCATCTTCGAGTTATCATCGGTGCCATCGGGCATTCACCCTACTCTGATCGGGGCGAATTCCCGATGGCACCGATGATAACAAGATGCTCTCACGATGGCCTTACGAAGGGCAAAATTGACACACGAATTCAACACGAAAATGAACCTTCGCAACGTCCTTCGGCAACTTTTTGGCATGCCAAAGATTTTGCCACCGCTCACGAAGTTGCTGCCGGAGCCTGAGAACCTCCACCGGCGGTCATACGAAGGCTTAAGATGCCCTCACGAATGGCCCGATGTTGCCACGATCAGAGCCGAATTTGAACATTTCCTTTATCGTGTGTCCATCTGTTTTGTTATTGCACAACAAAATCATGTAAACATATTATGTAAATAACCCAATTTGTGTTCTGTGAAACTGAAAAGGATATAATATATTATTTTGAAGGCGAGTTGACAGGAAGTTGTTGTTGCTATAGAAACAACATTACGGAGAAAACGTAATATATTCTACATATAAAGACGGATAAAGTAAAGAACAAAGTCTGAACATATCAGTACAGTATTATAGTACTTTAACATAATTGTTTTTGTTACTTTCGTTGCATTTGTATTTCTTAAATGTAATGTAAATGTTGCCTTCGTGTACGGTTCGGGGCCATCTTCGTGCGAAATTCACAATTCCATATTCGTGTGTCCATCGGGTGTCAATTTCGGGACAGTGTGACAGGGGCTTAAAGGAACAACTGGAGAACTATGATATTGTTTAAATTGACCAAATAATATATTTGTTTTACAAAATGACAAACCTGCCATCATCTGTTCCTAAAAATGACAAATAAAAATACATTTTAAAACACTACAATCAACCCGATGATATCAGTTTACAATATGATAACACTTCTCTACACTTTTTAGACTAAACACAAAAAATGGCTCCAAACCATTACACCAATAATTATAAAGCTTTAAAATTAAGATTTCCCTCGTTGAAACTAAGAGGTCAAGCACAAACAAATAAAAAAGGATAGCCCTGCACCAGTTTGTAGACATACTTTTGGCCAAATAGTGGAAACAGTATGCAGGGTGAATCCATTAAAAGATAGAAATGATTTATTTTGATACTTTGGTCTTTGGCTTGGTAGTTGTTGCAGGTTTCATCAGGGATGCCATTCCTGTGTGCGTAGGCGTAGACTCTCAGGTGATCTCCTCCGTGACAGGAGCCCGCCTGACCGCAGTCGATCACGTTCTGCACCGACAGGTAGGCCGACGGCCACACCCCTCCTCGCTTGATGTTGATGCGGTCTTGGACAAAACAAAAACAATACAAATGTTGAAATGGGATTTTTTTTTTGAAGAAAATACAGTTTTATCTTGTCAGACTGCATGTTGCTGACTATAGCACAACTACGGATGACAGGTATTCATTGAGATCAACCATCTTGTTTCCAAAGGGGGAAATTCAGTACATGAAACAAAACAACACATTTGCACACGCAAAAGCTCTTCTAGGTCTAACCTACTTACACTCTACAAATAGAAATACAAAGTTATTTGCATACATTAACATGCCCCTGTATTAGGTATACATTACACTATTTCCGTCTCTTAAGATAAGATGCTTTCGAGATTTAGAAAGGATCCAAGTGAACTGGACAGGTTGTTTTGTAGGCTAGAGCTTTAAATTTAAAAGCACATCACCCAGTTTTTTGAGAAATTCAAGTAAACCTTAGAGACTAGACAATGACCCTTTTAAAATCGTGGCTCAGAGTGATATCTATATGATATATTGTGGAAAATAATCGTACTAAATATATGAATGTATGTCTGTCTGTCTGTCTAAAATATATTTTACATTAATCCCATCTTCTATCCACCCCCATGGTTACCGGCCAGTGCGCTGGTGGCCCCCATGGCCCAGCAGGAGCCGCAGTACTGGGGGATGTGCTGGTTTCGGGTGGTGCTCACATAGTTCTTCCCCTCGATGTTCCTCCAGTCCCAGGACGGAGGAAGGTCCGACACTTTCACATACTCATGTGGCCGGGCCTTTGTCCTTAAACATGTAAAAAAGGGTAAGTCATACAAAATAGTGGATACACAATATATCAGAAAAAGTCACAGTTATTTTTGTACATTTAGATGAATGTACCATAATCAAGTTCAAGTTGTAATCAAGTTGTAATGATCACTGTCATAAAATCCCAAAATAAAGTAATAAAGTTTCTACAGAAATTGGCATGCTTTCATTGACACATTTTTGTCTCCAGTTTGGTACAGTGACAGTTAATCAGACAATGCTCTTCCAATACTCTCCATTATAATAATAATAATTACTCTGCAAGCCATGCAGGAATGGGCAACAATCAATATATCTCTATTCAAACCCCTATGATGGCTTTTCAATATGTAGGCCAGTTGATTGTTCATTTGAAGGGATATTTCCAAGATCAATACCATGTTATGATTTATAAGGATATAGTAGGCTACAAGCATGTAATATCTTCACATGTCATATTTGTGTAAAATGTTGATATCATTTCACATTTTGCTGTAAATAATTAATATATGTAAAACCTAAACTTGGTCAGGTTAACCATATAACCATTACAATGGTGATTATCAAGGGAGACATACAAAATAATATTGCAAAAATGCATAAACAAGATAATATAGCAGAGCAGTAGAAGTTGTCAGATAGTTCACTTAAGTAAAAGTAGTAATCCTACAGTGTAAAGATATTCAGTTTAAAATGCAAAGAACATTGTAATTACCAAAATAATTAATTATGTGTAACCAATGTGCTGCACGTCTCCCTTGAAAAAGAGATCGTTGATCTCAATGGGATTTTCACCTGGTTAAATAAAGGCTACAAACAAACAAACATCATGCATGGTGGCCCATTTTAGAATGATAAAATACCACTAAATTACGTGATTGATATGCGAGCATCACGGATTGTGCAGCTAGTTAAATGTGGAGTTTATTAACAACAGTATATGGTGCTGGGTAGCATACCGTTATGTATTAGTGGATTAACGTGTTGTCGATGTTTTATTTTGGATTAAGCCTACCTTTCAAAACTGTAACGTTACTTAAAACAGAACCTGAATGAGAGTGGATGTTTAAGTTAAATTGTACCACTTTGTATAATACATTTAACACAAACATAGCCTTTTGTGTAGAAAACGTACGAAGATTTCCGTTTGTTTACTCACAACAACAAATCAAAATCCCTAAACTGTGCCCTGTCAGAGCAACACGAACATAATTTCTCCACTTACTTTACAGAGTCTGGAGTCTCATCTCTGATGGGTTTGTAACACGGTTCAGATATTAGTCTTGAGGAGATGATTTGCATGGAAAACGAAGATAAACAAAGCAGCAGCGGTATGTTTGTTATTGAAGACGCCATGTTGGATTTCCTCTGTCATGTGATGCACACGCGCAGCTAGCGCCCCCTGCCGGCTCATGTTATCATGACAACAGCTTCCCACAGGCAGTTGAATTGATCGTAAACACGATACATGTAGGTTATTATTACATTGATATTAAAGCTGTTGATTATAGCCTATATGGTCATTTTTTTCATAAATAAATGTGAAACAACAACAGTTACACCTAATTTACCTTTTTAATACTAACCCAAGGGATTAAAATGGCAAATGTTACAATGAAATATTTGAACAAGCATTCATAGGCCTACCTTTTGTAATTTGTGGTATGAATGATCGCTTATGAGTTGGGTAAGTACATGGCTGAAGTATTTGTACATTTAAATGTTATTTTAATAAAACTGAAACAACAAAGTAGTCCTTTATTAGACCAAATGAAATGAAAATAGTTTTTGGGATGTTTGTTTTGTCGATTATTTTATGAAATATTGTTTAGATGCATACACTCACATATATAAAAGTCTACTTTGTTGCTCACCAACATTTTAAACAATCAAACGAGACAATCAACTAAATAATAATCCATAGCTTAATTATTATGTACATTTTTATATTTGTATTTTTAAAAGTAGTTCATTACTAATGTGTTCTATACTTCTGTCTCATACAACACATCTCTATTTTGCTTTTCACCACAGTGATCAATGTCTATATGTGTCAATAAAATCAGGTGTTACAGCAGTGCAGGTTTAGCAGCGTCAGCAGGAAACTTTAAATAACATACTCAGTTACAATCACATTAGGAATAATGCAGGGACTGATGATTGGTTTGGTTTTCATATGCAGCTCCTAACAAGGTTATGAAATCACAGGATGAGGCTCAACTTCAATCAAGGTTTGTTTTTGTGACTGGGAAGCACTATTGTTTGTGCTTTTAATGATTACACTAGAATCAGATTAGATGTGCATTAGCTACCTAATGAACCCCCAGCAGGAGTAGAGATAAATCACTCACCGGTTATTCTTGTTGTGACATCCATCTTCAGGTTGGGATGATGCTTAGCAGTTCATATCAAATCTGCTGAGTAGTAAGAGGAAAGTATGTTCATGCGTTAATGTCGGTGTCAAAAGTGGAAGATGGGCTCTAAAAAAGTAATATGCAAACAACCATAATGATAATATCTCTGTAGTATAGTAGTACATGCACTATTTCAGGGAAGTGAGTACATTAACTTTTGACACATTCAAAGCAGGACCCCAAACGATTTAACTGGCTCTTAGTCTGCCATTGATTTGTTTTTAAATATAGAGATGTTTTAGGTCATTTTGAAATTTATGAAATCACGCAGCCTCTTTCAAAAGCAGTGCAAGTTCCAGAAGTAAAGTAGGTACCAGGAAAAATATAAACAGCACTTCATCACAGAGCAAACATTGAACCATGACTCTGAACATCTGGAAATGATGATGTATGTGACAGTGAGGATGGGGAGGTTGTGTTTTCCCAGAAGGAGTCGCTCACCTCAAATCATTTATTAGTCTCCACTCAAAGCTCATGAAACCATTCGCAAACAAACCTTCTGCTATACGAAAAATGAAAAAAACACAAGTAAACAGCTATAATTCTGGGCTGACAAGTCGACCTCAACCTCTGACTGGATGAATACAAAGAAAACTTTCTTGGTCCTCATCGACATGAAATAATATTTTTGTAACTAAAATACATGAAATGGAAGGTTTATTTTTAATGTAAACATGCTTAGTCTAAACTGTAACTAAACAAATCGAGTAAACTTAATTTCACTAGGGTTACGGTGTGTGAAGGAAGCAGGACCCAAATGCAGATTAAACTGACAAAAACAACTCCTTTATTTCAAGGCCAAACTATGAACAAAGACTGAACAGAACACTCACGCAGACCAAGTCATAACACAAGACGAACCGACAAAACAGAACTTAAATACACACAAGACAAATCATACAAACAAGACACAGCTGAGGAGGGAGGAGAAAACACAGGGAAACCAGGTTAACACAATCGGGTAAATTAGACACACCAGGGAAACTAACGACAGGGAACCACAGACAGATCTAAACAAGACAAAACACAACACAGACAGAAAACCAAAGACAGATCTAGACAAAACAAAACACAACACAGACAGATCGTGACAACTAGATTCAGAACGCAAGGTATGCACATGTGCATGAGTACAAGAAAACGCCATTTTCAAGTTATGTAAATACTAACCCTATTATAATCATCTTCAGATTCATATTTGCATTTGCACTCTACTGTGACATGTCTCCATGCTTTAATGTTTAAAAAGCTCTTTATTTCTCTCATACTGCCTGTGCTGCAGCACCTCTTTTCACCCTCTGTCTGAAACCAGAGCCCAGTCTGCTCTGATTGGTTAGCTGGCCGGCTCTGTTGTGATTGGTCAACCACTTAGAGATGTCCCGCCCCTTAGCCTATCACGTACAATGTGTTGGAACGCTAGCCAATAGAAGCGCAAGTGTGACATAGTGATGTCACTATGTTATGGAAATAAACAAAGGAGTCCAATAGAGGCGTTTCAGGCAGGGGGGAGTGTGTGGGAGAGAAACAAATGTGATTTTAGCCTTTGCAGACCATTTACATGCACCGAAACCTTTATAACAGACTACAGGAAAGGGAAAACCCCAAGACATAACAGGTCATCTTCATTTATTCACATTGATTCAACATGATAGATAAACATCAGATCAAATGTGACCCTTTACATTGAACTTGAAAACATATTATAACATGCAATTGAGATTATTTAAAGTGAATACTTTAGGAATATAATTCTTTTGGGTAATAAACGTAATCTTAATCACAAAAACACTGAAACGTCCTCATCTTTAAGTCAAATATCTGAGAGCAGACACCGCCGACTCTTGAGACGGCCATTGTGTTGCGACACACAGAGACTGTTGTCTGCTGCAGGACCAGAGGAATGAAGACCTTTGACCTCTGAGATCATCGCCGCTGCGTTGAAAGCCGAACTTTTTCCCACTTTGGCACTTCTTCAGACGCACAAACAGTCCTCAATAATAAATGGCCTCACAACATAAGGCTGCTCTTTAAATCTGAGTGCTGTAACTCTTTCAGGCTGTAATGTGATGGTACAAACATCCCAGAGGTAATACAAGAGCATCTGTCAACATATCAGCTCTTTCTGACGAGGCCTACATCCTGGATGTGTGCATTAACATGAGTAGCTAATGCCGAGGCGATGACACCACTAACAGACCTTTGGATAATGCATGCCATTATACTTCTTTAAACCATTCTCACAAAGAGCATCAATTACAGATGCATAATAAAAGGCTGTATCTTTAAGAGATGCAGGACAAATCAACAGAACTCAAATGATTGTGCTGCCGTAAGAAACCAGGTCTAAGCTATTTTGTATTACGAATTAATAGTGATAGCTGAAGCTCGAGTTTCTTCAGTAAGCAGCCTTGATTTACAGACGCCACAGGCTTTCATTCTAGACTGAAATATCTCAACAACTACTGGGTAAATAGTTATTTGATGGTATTCATGGTTCCCATAGGGTGAATCCCACTGACTTTGTCGATCCCCTGACTTTTAGCGTCACCAGCACATCACAGAAAAATATTTAAAAACCTGGCTCTATGGAATATCCGCAGATGGTGAATCCTGGTGACGTTGGTGATTCCCTGATTCTTCCTCACGTGCCACAATTGGCTTAAAGTGTGATTTTGAGAGGAATGTCTCAACTACAATGGCAAGGATTACAATGACATTTATCAAATACATGTATGCGCCCCTCAGGATCAATTCAAACCTGTTTATTGATCCCTTTATCAAGGACACATCTTAGTTTATACCTTTTTAGCCGTGCAAGCATCGTGACATGGGTTGCCAATGGTGGTCATTTCACTAATGTAGTCCAGACTGAAATCACAACAACTACTTCATTGATTGTCAATTGATTTGTAGATACAATAACGGTTCCCTGAAGATGAATCCTTGTGATTTTGACATGAGTTTAACTTGTAGATTTGAGTGAAATGTCAGTACACTATCGATGTTTGTTGGTCAAATTGTGCGCACTCATTCATGTCTCCCTCAGCATTGATTGTTTCTCTTTTGAGATCCCCTGACTTTTTATTGAACGTTACCATGAGGGCGAGATTTACATTTCCTGAGTACTTTTTAAAGACAATACCTGAAAAATAAACGGAGTTGCCTCGTTAACTCATTGCCCTCAGCCTTACTGTCAGCCTAGATGTACTTTTAGTGCTAATTTTCAAAAGCACGCAAAACATCAGCATGTTGGCATTGCAATTATAAGTTAAGCATATTAATGTAATCGTTTAGCATAAAAGGATGGCAGGAGAAAATAAAGTCAAACTGTCAGGTTAAAAAAAAAGTATTAAACCTGCCTGTTTTACACCCTGATCCCATTATGTATGTTTAGACATGATCTCATCTGCAAAAACTACTGAACAGGAGGTTTAATCACATCTCTTCTAAATTGAAATCTGGGAGTTTCCATTCAGCGATATACACTAAATGTCTGTCTAAATTCCAGAAGAGGCGATCTGCAGCCGCAGCTACCACAGAGGACACTAAAAAGCCCACTTAAAGCAGAGGCACCTTTAGAGTGCATGGAAAGTGCATCCATGTAAATATTGAACAAACACACAGTGTGGATTTCACTCACGGATCAATATTGAAGCAATCTGCACGATAATCTCATTTGCACTTCTGTTTTCTTCTTGGCAGAAGCTGCTGCAGACTGGCAGTGTTGGATCTCCAGTGAATTTACTATAAACTCAGCGTTTAGAAAGATTTTCACAAAAGTAATGAATATTTTATGTTGGCAGGGTTTCTGTGATAGACTAGACAGAAAGGATCTCAATCTGCTGCTGAGGATTGTGTGATGTTGTGAATACATAGACTGACTTTTGAAATGCTTTGTTAACTGTTTCCTTAAATCTAAAAGATTATTCCTTGCAATATTTAAGCAAATAATGACTCTAATTTCATGAAGCATACATCATTTCTGCTGTAAATATTACCCAAGGATGCACACGATATGTTCAAAAGTATTAAGGCATCTATAAATGAAACCCTTGTGACTGTGAACATTACATTGAGCAAATGTTTCTCTGTGAGACTCTGACTGAGATTAAGAATCTCTTTTCCAAGGGACACCTGGCCAAGAAAGGCAGCATCACAAAGAAATATACACAAAAGGAGACAAATCTCAAAAGGAAGCAAAATTAATTTTACACTCAAAATGGTACGTTCCATAACCAGGTAAACACATTTAAAAAGCAAATGCGAGGCAAGTCAACTTTTACCAAAACAAAATGGGAAAACCATTTATTTAAGGATTTGTGCACCGGGGATTGTAATGTTGAACCTTGAACTACAAGCACTACAATGTAGGCAATACGTACGGTACGTTAAGTTAAGATAAGATATGATAACGGCATCTATTGCACGTCTGTCCGTCCTGGGAGAGGGATCCCTCCTCTGTTGCAGGTTTCTCCCATTTTCCCACTGTGGGTGTTTCTCTGGAAGTGTTTCCTTGTACGATGTGAGGGTCTAGGACAGATGGTATCATTTTGTCATACTGATATTCTCTACAAACTGTGAAATCCACTGAGACAAATGTAACAGTTGTGATATTGGGCTATATAAATAAACATTGATTGATTGATTGATTGATTGATTGATTGATTGATACCTCTATTATTCCCTATGAGATATTGAGGTGTTTCAGCAGCAACAGAATAAGATAATTAAGACCAAAAGTATAAAAAATGACATGCAGTAAAGAACAGGGGTCTGTTACTGCTGTACAACACAAATCATTCCTGTTGCTGATACAGTGTGAGGCAGGTTAATCGGGAACATCTGACCTGAACCTTCCCTGTGTTCTCTGTGAAACTCGTTTGTACATTTTGCCGATTTGTCAATGACGACCTCTCAGGAATTGGATGAATAATGGATCAAAGGCAAATGTTACTTAAGATTCCCATCCATCTGAGGGATTAGATCACCAGGGCCCGACTTCAAACAGCAGAAACAAATCAAGCGCTGCCATGTTTTGAGGTTGGTTATTGATCATGGCTGGCTGCAGTTCAGGGCCTCCTGGACGGCTGCAGCAGAGCCTCTGTATTTCCAGGGGAAAGTGAAGCTGCAGGGCAGAAAGCGAGCATGTTGATGATCTCTTAAAGTAAGCTTTTCCCTCAAAAGAATTCAGCTGTTTATTTAATTTTTTTAATAAACTAAATCCATTTTGGTGACCACGCCAAACGGTGATTCATCTCAACCCGAAGCAGGACCTCTGCAGCTTTAAGTGTTTTCCACACAGAGGGTCGTTTGGCTCAGTCCTGACGTCTCCTATCATATACAATGTTTTCCTCCTGCCTAATGCACTCCAGAAGACAGAGAGGAAACAGCATAAATAATTTCCTTGTCAATAAAGTCATTAAACATACGCATACACCATCGATTTGTTTTTATCATATGTAAATACTTTAAACTTGGCTCCCCCTCTATAGTAGAGAAGGAGTTACACAAGGTTAGCTCCTTGGTTTGTGCTTGAATGTAAACAGCTGTGATAAATAAACATTAGTGGAGTTTCACGTGATTTGATATCTTGACAATAATGTAAAAACTAGTTACAGTAATTTAACTTATACATATGTATTCCCTTGTTACAATATGTTGTGTTCAATGCTCATTTTATAAATTATTTACAGCAATCCAAATCAGACATTTTTTACATTTTGATTGTAATTTATGTTCCAAAGGAAGCAGTAAAACATTGTCATCAAACATCAAAACTGTTATGTAGTAACTAAAAACATCTGTAATATTATTCCAATGAAGAGATTCATGAAAATGTACTTCATGACAACATCTTTTCATAATTTTCTCACTAAATATGTGCATTTTTGCATATAATTCTCATTATTTTCTTTAAATGACCTGAAAAACCAAATAAAAAAGAATGAAAACAGTGTAAATAAAAACATAAGGGCTTTTTGTTGGTTGTTTTTTACAGAGAGAAAGGTTATTGGTCAAGGAAACTTCAGCAGCGGTCAGAGGGATTAAACTTGTGCATGTTATCCAAAAGACAACGACCACAATGATGCAAATCCCCTTAAATGTCCTCAACATTTTGGACATTTTGGAAATATATCCGAGTGTTCTGGAGTTGAAGTTTGAGTCACAAGATGTCTGTTTACTCAGCATATTATTAGATTACATGTAATCAGAGAAGATGTTTTTGCTACAATGCTCTGAACTGAAAACGTCTTTGTTAAAACTATTTTCTTTTCCTTCCTTCAAGGACAAATCTGACAGGCCTTGTGTTGTGGTAACAAGGATTACATTGAAGTGAGTGTGCTGCTTTGATCAGATCCAGTAGGTGTCGCTGTTTCTTATTAATGAACAGCTGGACAGACCTGAGGGGATACAATAATCATTTATAAGCCAGTAACATTTATAAAACCTTCTTGGAGGTTATCGTGCTTGTACAATGTTTATATATACCTAAGTATGCAGATTAAATACTAAACTATTGGGAAATAGTTTTAGTGAAATAAAATAAGCTGTGGATTTTGGACACGTTATCTTTTAATACTTGTGGTATTTCTAACCATCTCCCTGTCCCACCTCTTGCTTCCAATTATCCTAGTAGGCTGGACCGGTTACTAGAAGCAGCCTTCTGATTGGCTGAAGCAGCTGCCAATCACAAACTCGTCCTGTAGCCTCCTGTTGGTGAACACAATCCACACCAGAAGTCAGAAAGTCAAATTTCACCAAGGGGGCAGAAAAGGGAAGGGTGCATTATCCCGTTATATTTCGTGTTTCTGTCACGCTTCACAGACGAAGAGTTACCAGACTTTTCAATATATTGTTAACTTTCTCTTTAATGTGGTTTTAAGGTATACAAAAATCCGGTTAATTGGATTTCAGGACTTCTTGGTTCCTTTTCTCCGGTATTTCTCTGTTTGCGCACATGAGCCCGCTGCTCAGTTTTGTGCAAAATGACTTTGCAACACGTCTGAGAAACTAAAAACGATATCATGCATGGTGACATGCCTGCTGTGGGGAACCTCTGTAAATGCGCAATCTCTCACTGTGGAATAACCAGCGGAGTCCAGGTGTCACCGGGGGAAAGTGATGTGTGCAGGAGCGCCAGTTTGATGTCAGCTGGGGTTTGACAGAGCGCAGCAGTTTGGGATGAAAGAGAAACCTTAAAAAAAGAGACATTTCCCGGCTACTTTTACCTGGATTCAACACGGAACCATGGCTTCTGAGATGGTGTGCGGGCTGGTCTTCAGGCTGCTGCTGCCTCTGTGTCTTGTTGCTGGTGAGTGTTTTCCTATCCACACTTTTTACGCATTCTAAATTGGCCAATAATGCTCTTAATGTGCCAGGTTAATGAATACCTCGTATACTTTATCGGATCTTATCCTTTTAGAGTAATTCATTAACATTTAAGGAAGGATGTAGCTTATTTTTTAATGTTATGACAGTTTTTGAAATAATCTGTCACATTAATTCTAATTCTGAGCTACAATGGTACACACCTGAAGTATATGAGCATGTAAAAACTTAACAGCAGAAATCAAATGAATGATTGTGTGAACATTGAATAGGCTTTTATAATGATGTGTGATTGACCTCATGATGCTGGAGGTCACAGTTAATTAATCTTCACTGCTGTGTGCTTTAAAGCTGTGACAAAACAAAAGCAATATATATCACACATTATCTTACAATTAAGAACATTAAAAAGAGAGGTGTACCAGCAACACTCTCTACCTGGCTGTTACATTTGATTGGATTTGGTAAAGGAAACACAGCCGACAACACAGGGTCCAGTCACTGCAGAAACAACCTCCATGCTCTCTGCACAGCGTACATGTCTCAGTTTGTGTGTTCTAGAAATGTAGGATATTAAAATACAGACATATTAAGTGCATCTTTTTCTCTAACCAAAGTTTGAAATGCAGAAATAATCAAATCACAAACCACTTTGCTATAATAAGAATAAGAACAGAAACTATTCCTCACTATCAGGTTTCCTATGTGGGTCAAACAAGGCATCAACTTGCCGTTAGACTGTGTTATTTATATCTTAATAACATTATATATTAATTTCTGCGGTTTTTTTGTGTGGTTTCTGAGTTTGGATAACCTCCCTAATAACGAATCAATTGTCTTTGAATCGATTGTTTAGCTGCTGACTATATATCCAGTAAATGAATGTAGTGTTTATATTGTGTATTCACTTTTAACTTGCCATGACAGTGTTAGAGCTATGTCATGTTTCCACATTTTGAGATTCAATCAGTGAGTTCTTGGTTTGTTTACTAAGCACTCTGCACAGATGAAGTTATTGTTGCTGTGTTAGTGAAAGTTTTGTTTGATTCACTGCAGATTTTGAAGATGAGTCACAGTCAAACTTGGCAGCTTATTTGGATTTAGAAGTGACTTTTAGCAGCTTTAAACAGAAGGTAAAAGTCTGAGATATCCCTAATTTCACTGAGAAAGAGACACTCAATCAAAACACTGATTTAGAATGTGTGGCTGGAGGCATGATGGCACCTTGCAGACTCTATTAAATGCAGTTTACTTTGTGTTTTAAGCTTTGATTCTGTGGTAGGCCACAAGTGAAACATGATTAGCGTCTAACTGCCACTGAGGTTCCACTGTGGTGTCTGTGTAAGACTTATGGAGCTGAGGTACTTTTAAAGCTAACAGCATGCTTTCTATAGATAAGACCCACTCAGAGCCGCCATAATGCATCACTTGACAGCCCGACGGCCCCCTTTTATTTCCAAAAGCAATCGTGAGGCCATGCATTGTCTCCATTAATTCGTGGAAAGTCGTTTTAACAGTATGAATTAATAATGTGGTTGTGAGGGAGGAAAGAATTGCCTTTCCCTTTTATCGTAAACATACCTTTAATATTTGATGTTTTTTCAAAGTGCAAATGAGAGCTTGTCATTCACTGCAGCTGTGCACAGAAGAACTGACAGGATGAAGGAAATGTAAAGTGGAAAAAAGGGAAAGTATTCAGGAACAGGTTAGGAGATAAAAGCAGCTTACTTCTCTTTCTTGTTTCTGTTTGACAGTCAAAAATCTCATCTTAATTAAAAAGGAATTGTTTAGATTTCCATCAATAATCAATAACCATCAACCTATCAGCTATGTTTTGTTCCTTTCTTATTTGTAACACTTGTGGCTGAGATAAATGGTAAGACAAATTTTTCAGGGTGTAATGTCATGCATTAGAGGGACAAAACTGAACTAAAAAAATATATTTTTTGGCTTCTCATTGCTGAATAACCAGAGAGGAAATACACTGCAGTACAGCAGATGTTACCCGACTCCAAACATCTCCCTTACTGTATATGTTCTGTAGTGCAATATATGCATGCACACCCGCTCTTTTCTCATGTCCTATAGTGAAAGACTTGACTGCTGACGTTACCTAGTCTGTTTCCCTGTTGGCCATCTGACAGCACCTCTTTTGAAAAGCACAGTACTGCTGGGCTGTATGTGTACACAGTCTCCTTTACCACACACACACACACACACACACACACACACACACACACACACACACACACACACACACACACACACACACACACACACACACACACACACACACACACACACACACACACACACACACACACACACACACACACACACACACACACACACACACACACACACACACACACACACACACACACACTAACTTGCACACAGTCACAGTTTAGCTGATCAAACAGGATGCTGTTTACGTGTTTACTGGAATAGTTTCGAAGGAGAACACGATTATGAGCATGCCATTTCCCAAATGTCTGATCTGAATTCAAACTCGTAGTGAGACTTTTACAGAGGGATGTGTTGAGTAGAGCTGGTTGATGCAGATGATGGGAACACTACTGGAATCATGATGCTGTAGGTTTCAATTGGGACTTAAAAGACAACATAGATATGAAAAAGACATTGGGTCTTAATCATGCAGAAAGTCACACAAGAAAATGAATCCTCTTCTCTGTGTTCATATTTTTAATGCCACTAATATTTTCCATATTATAAAAACGTGTTTTTTCCACAGATTATTAAAAATGTAATTTGAGAACCATAAGAAAACTCTTAAATATCATATAATCCATCATTTTGTTGGTCCATTGATTCCAATTAAGATTAAAACCATTTGGTGGATATTAAGTGAGAACCGGTTGAGGTTTAGGTTATTCATTTGTACGCAAAGGAAGATTTGGTTTACAGTTAAAGACAAGGGATCCATTGTGATACACGTTTTAAAACAAGACAGACAACAAGCACCTCTTTAAAAAGAATGACTGCTCTCTAATGTCCCTGTTACACAAGTTGTGATGCTCTGGAAAAAATCACATGTATGCTTGAAATGTACTCAACAGTAAATAAAAGTTTACCTAATAATACATCAATTATACTGATGACGTATATGTTGTTACTCACTTTGGCAGTTTTGGGGCATGTTTTGGAGAATCGGCAGCATTTGGCACCTTCATGATACTTTAGAGAAGAGGTTTTGGTCTTAAAATAATGCTTTAAATCCACCAAAAAAACCTGTCATTTGGTATAAAATGTCATGTAGTGTCAACAATAGCAACTTAGCTGTTATTGTATTATTGTTTTATCAAAAAGCTGTGTTCTATTAAAAACAAAACAAGTCTACTTAAAACAGGGACAAATAAGACAAACTTTTAATGATAAAAACAGTGGATAATTTTGAGTGACCATGTTAGTTCAGTCTGTTGACCAAACTTGGCAAACCACAAGTTTCCAGAGGTAAACAAAAGGAAAGATAATTCATTAAAAATTCAGCGGTGTGAAACCAACATTCAGGATGAAGGACAAGAGATACACGAAGAAGAGTCACGGATGTAAGTAAATGTAAATAAAGGAATAATTGTTTCACATTTCAGTTATGCTTTAGTCGTCTGAAATATAAAAATGAACACCTAACTAAATATGACTGTGTCAAACAACAAGTTTAATCAAAAACATAATAATCGTCCTCTTGCTCAATTTATGTTGCTATACTTTATACTAAAATACTATACTACAATAAAACAGCCTCATGTAAACTATTTCTCTTATGACAACTAGCTTATGCTAGCTAATGTTAGCTTAGTTGACGTTAGCACATTTCAGTAGGCTTCTTTCCTACTTGTGCTTTTATTTTGAAATAATACTGTAGCTATAACATTTACCATTATACTGTAAGCTTAATGTTTGCTACTTCTTTATTTGTTAGTAACACCACATGGTTCTGATAAATGAGTTAACACTAGCTTCTAGTGTCAGTTAGTTAGCTAGTATGGCTAGTGAGTATTTAGCTAATACACAAACACACGTCTTATCTTCGAATAGACTTAAATGGACTAAAAGCGGCCTCAGAAGTTATTGTCTATTATTACTTACCCTTGTTTTTAAAGATCTATCAACTACTCATTTATACATTTCTGAAAGCTGTTAAACTCTGCACAGTGGTGGGTATATAGGCTACTTGTGGTGTGCTCTTTATGTTCTTCAGTGCTGCTTAAATTCCTTTGTTATCACCCAGTGCTTTCTCTGGCCAGGCACCACACCTCCTTATCTTCTATCATGACATTTATGTTTTCAAACTCAAACTTTGAAATCAGTTGGGTTTAACTTCACATTTAAGACTGCCTTGCTCTCATGTGTTTAGGCTTTGTTTGGCTGTAATAACAGATTTTACTGGGAGAGACAAAAGCCTGATTCAGACTAGATGTGGAGGTTTTCAGTAATCTGATGTCTGAAAAAAACGGCGGTTTATTTTCATTCCTTGTGTAAAAATCCTCAGATGGTGAGTCATGCAGCGAAGGCAAATGGTCAGGAAGACTGAGGTCAAGTGTCTGCAGGGTAACAGTGGGAGCAGAGTCATGCAGATACGAATAGATTATCTGTAAAGATACACAAGGCCTTCTTTAGATTTCTAACTACGAACAGATGAATAATGTAGGCAGCAGGCTCTGGGCTACCAACTTGGGCAGGTTTGGAGCTAATTTAATGCTACATTTAACGAAGATCAAATTAAGTGGGTGTGGAAAGAAATGTTGCAGTGAGTTTGTCCAAAAAGTAAAGATTCTGAATCATTCCCACTAGAAACTTAGGTTGTAAAAGTCCCCCGTCTAAAGATAATGATAAAGTATGATATGATCAAGTGTTTTATTATGGTGTTATATTGACGATTGGACCATCATGCATATCAAGCATTCGTGCATACTTGAAACCTAATCACATCATATGTAAGTGTTTTTTGCTCAAAGATGATAGTCCTCCATAACATTTATTGACTTTTGTTAGTTTTCATTGGTCCGTATCAGAGCACAGAGAAAACCTGAAGGTTCACTTACCGTAGAGCTCCAGCTAGGGAGAAGTCGGAGCCAAGTCAAATGTCAATGAATAGCTCCATTGAGTGTGCAAAGATAAATAAAAGCTCAATTTTCAGCAGTTAAGTGTAATTTTTCAGTAGATCAAGACAAGTAGCAGCCCAGACGGGCCGATCTCTGCGACTGTGACGGTAACTCACGCAGCCGACCTGGTTGTAAACTTTGTGCTTGTTGATTTAACCGCTTAGAGAAATTTGTGAGGTCAAAATGTGTGCCCGCATTTTCTACAAGGTTACTGTGTACTTCCCTCCATTCCCTGGATACCTCCTGACCTAAACATTTTCAAAGTAATGTCAGACAGGAAGGGACTTATAACATTTTTTCTGTAGGATTCTGAAAACCTAAAATTCTCTAGGTTGTAAATGTGAAATATTTAATGATTTTACATCTCCGGTTGTTAAAAAAAAAACCTCAGGCTGTGCTTTCTGCATAGGCTTCAGCGGGGAAATGGGTAAGTGTTTAGTACAATGTGGTTCATTTTAGACGCGTTAATTGATGTTGAGTCAGCGGGTTGTGTGAGCCGTTTAACTGGTAAAAGAGCAGATGGTCACTCTCTGGGAAATGAGGTGTGTTAAGGATCAATACGTCAATTAATGTTTTTTGAAGTCATGTTTGCACTTATGTGTTAAAACTTTCATCATGGGCTTAAAAGACTTCTTTGTGTGTGTGTGTGTGTGTGTGTGTGTGTGTGTGTGTGTGTGTGTGTGTGTGTGTGTGTGTGTGTGTGTGTGTGTGTGTGTGTGGGAGGGAAAGAAAGGGTGAATGTGTGTGTGTCTGTGTGGGAGGGAAAGGGTGAGTGTGTGTGTGTTTTCGGGAAAGGGTGAGTGTGTGGAGTTACGTAATAAAATGTAATGTGGAGGGACACAACCCTAAATACTGAAACAATGCATTAAATCAACAAGTTTTGTTCATTATAGATTAGATCAACCCAAAGATATGCAGTTTACAATTAAATAAAGTTGAAAACAATTGGCAAATCCTTCCATTGGAGAAGCACAACATGTTTTGCAACAAATATCCAAACAGTTTCTTATATAATTATTTGATTGATTTTCTAATTGTTTCAGTTGTTAAGGAAACAATAATGCTATGTCGTCATTTGAAACAAGGAGTGACTTAAGCACTGAGGTAACTGTTTATTTGAGTGACTTTATTAAATCAACAATCATCGATGACATAAATTAAAGTGAACAAAAGTTCCAGGGAAAAATAAGTAAAAGTTGAAATGAATCAACATCAAATCTCTATGTAGGTCTTGATCTAAAATACTTATACCAAGTACATAATTATTTTCAGACACTGGTCGTCACATTTCAAACTCTTCACGCTGCGTGTGGATGTGTTTCCTTTTTATACTTTGGCAACTACAAGTTGTTTCCTGTTTTCCAAACTCAGAGGTCCAACATGTGTATTGAACATCTGGTGCCTGAAGCCACTCTGTTACAAAACGTTTAGTCATCTTGTTCTTGCTGATTTGGTAATAAAGCATCCAGTTTCAATAATGCTCACAGTCCATTAGGTACTATGAGATTCTTGCTAAATGAAATCTTCCCATATGATATATAAAGCTGCAGCACTAAAGAGCAGAGAGAGGCTCATTTAGTTAATTATCCATCGTAACACCCAAGGGTGATTATTGATCCTCATTTTGTGATGCAGACCAGATGAACAGATTCGGAGGCTGGTGAGAAAGTGTTAAAGGAACGATCTGGCTTTAATGGCCGCGAGCAGCTTTTCTACACCAGGAACATTTTAATACGCTTCACCACATGTTTCTCTTAAATCTGTGTTAAGTTGATTTTCAATGACGACTCCTGATCAGGCAGCTTGTTACACCTCTGCCAGCTTCTGGAGTTTATTTACTGTTAAACTTTACGGTATGCACGCAAAGCATTCATGACACGGTAGAGTTTGTGGACTTTAAATGGATTTGCTGTTTAATCTGTATCTTTGTGTCCCTTTTGTTCCTGCAGCTTGCCTGTTCAGGTACAATGGCCTGTCCTTCGTCTACCTCATCTATCTCCTTCTTATCCCACTCTTCGCGGAGCCCACAAGCACAACAATGCAAGGTGAGCTATTCAGTTCAACTCTCTTTGATACTTTGACACATCGATGGCGGCTTGGGCTTCGTCCATCGCCTGGAGACGCTTGTCTGTTTCCCAAAAAGCCTCCAGTTTGACTTGAGTTATTGTTCTCTGTAATGTGAACCAGCCCTTCTCGAGGGGACTTGAATTTTCTTTGAGATGAGGATAGATTTGGCGCATAGTTCAGCCCATGAAAGGTAATATCGGTTAGTGCGGGAAGGAGTCCATCTGTAACAATATAAAATGATCCACAAGCCAGCAAGATCAGAGATAGGGAGACGTGATCCATCAGGGTCAGATCTAACGTCCATGAGATGATAATTAATATTTTAGGCTTGGAGTTGGTTTATTTTGACAGATAATGTCCATCAAAATGATAACATACTAAACAAACAAGCTATGCTGTTGGAGAAAAAGACCCAGAAGAGAAAAGAAAATTGAGATGAAGTCTGTTTTTAATAATGGCTGACCACTTTTATTATATCCCCGTGTATATTTATACACGGGGATATAAAAGTTGCTCCTAAGGCTTCACTGATTCCTTAGATGGGTTTATTTCACAACAGCATGGTCTGCCTGCTTTTGACAAATGGTATTAGTTAATTCAGACAATGGTATTTGGTATTTAGATATGAGTTCGGTAAAAATGGAAACCATCTTTAAAGCGGGCGAACGATCTTCCACGACTCTTCAGCGGGGCCTTGTCCTCTAAAGAAATATACTGTAAATCACAGGCTGAGGATTATGAGAGCGAGGTGACTGTTCTCCTTACGGGTGATGGATGTGGGATTGCGGTCGCCTTTATTCATTCCACTCACATAATGTGGGTTTCTGTAGGACACCACATGCAGTGTTTAATTATACATAAACCTATATTGACGGAGGGAGCAACATCCAGTCCGAAGAGCCGTCTGTGCTCGTCTCTCCGGCTGAAATAACAGTCAGGAAGTAAAGGAGGAAGAGGAGAAAGTGGACCACTTACACTCTCATCAATAGTTAAAGAGAGAAGTCTTCGAGTAAAGCTCAAGCATTCATGTGTGTCTGATAGCTGTTGACTTCAAACGTGGGTCAACCTTTAGTGGTTAGTCATTAGTGTAAAACCTAAGTGTCCGGTCTCTCCATTTAAGATAATGCAGTGTTGTGCTTTGAGATACTTCAACACCAACAACACTCTGACTGCAATGAACTAAGGAAGCTGGGTTGTAAGACTTAATATTTAAAAAACAAGTTCATCTACTGACTATTTAGATTTAAGTAGTTGAAAGTATACAATTGCACCATGAGGTTTTGCTTCATGGGTAGATTTGACTAATCTATATTTACCTTTATTTTTGACACCACGTTAAGTAAGTAAGTACAACTTTATTTACATAGCACCCTTCTCAACACGGATGAACAAAGTGCTTTACAGTACAGTACACAATTCACAGTACAAATATAAAATGTAGAATAAAACAGCAGCAGGTAATACATAGGATAAAACATACGATAACACACCAATAAAAGACAGCTACTAACTCACCTCCTCCGACGACCCAAAGGCCTGTCGGAAGAGGTGGGTCTTTAACTGCCCCTTAAAAATCTCTATTGAGGCAGAGGTTTTTATTTTCTGGGGTAGTTTGTTCCAGAGCCTTGGGGCCACCGCCTCAAAGGCACGATCACCCATGGTTTTCTGCCTCGTTCGGGGCACCCTTAGGAGGCCTTGCTCAGAGGACCTTAGGGCCCAGGTTGTGCTATGAGGGTGGATCGGGTCATTAATGTAGGCTGGAGCTTGGCCATGGACAGCTCTATATGTCTATATTTTACCATGTTAAAATGGTTTGGTATGCAAACAACATTTTCAATATGTCATGAAAAAACGAATTAAATTAAATTAATTGAAATCTCCAAGAAGGCACCAGACTCACATACCTGTTGATAAAACAGACTGCTTAACAATAAATCAAGTGTCTGTTAAAGTGAAAGGTGGGGTAGGTAATTTTGGAGAAACCAGCTCGAGTGCGCTAGAATTTGAAAATACACTTTTCATTTTCATTTAATCGTTTATTTGGCAGGGACAATGCACAGTAATGAACACTTAAAGGTCCCATGTCATGGCCATTTCCACTGATCATAATTCCATTATTGAGGTCTACTAGAATAGATTTATATTGTGCAATTTTCCAAACTCACATTGGTTATCTCTGTAAACTACGTGTATTCACTGAATTTCACTCTCTGCCTTTAACGGTTCGTTGTAGCTCCAATAGCTCCAGCCTCCACCCTCCCTGTGAGCACAGTGTGCTCTGATTGGTCGGGACGTTGTGAATCGCGCTGAGCTCCGTGGAGGTGTGGTTTCCTTGTTTAGCGATACACAGCGAAACACAGCCAAACTCACCCTGAGCACACACAAAGTCACAGCCGAAGTAAAAACAATAAGTGTGGCTTGATATTGAGTAAGAAAAAGGTTGATAAACGCTGTGAGAATGGGTCTGCAGAGAGAATTTCGCCGCGATCCCAACTGTCTGTTATCAGCCTGCAGCCAGGGAGGAGAGATCAGCAGAGCTGCATGCACTGAGTGTGTGTGTGAGGAAGTCCGTTGATTGGTCAATTTGGACCAATCAACGGGGGCTTAACGTAAGAGCTCCACGGATTGGTCCATTTGGTTCCGGGTAACGCATGATATTATGAGTTACCCGGAAGAATCAATGGACAGTGACGTTTCTCCAACGAGGCGTTTTGGGGAGGTATTTTCTGTGTTCGAGTTTTACTCGCTACAGGGCGTACTTTGAGGGTTTTGACTCTGCAGACCGTTTACATGTATAAAAACCTTCATAACACACAAGGGGACGGGTAATAACCGGAAAAGCATGACATGGGACCTTTAAAACATTCAAATGTATCAAGCGTAACAGTGCCAGATTTAGCTTTGAGCTCATTTCCATCCACAGTCCCTCACATAAAACATTTAAGAAAATTACATTTTACAAACATAGCAAAAACAAAATACATGATATGCAAAAGGTGCAAAAGAGCAAGAGCAGAACACACAAGTATTTATGACATGGTAATACAATATAGCAGCAAGGACATATAAAGTGCAAGAGGAGATACCCCTGTGTTAAAGTGCATTTACCGGTGATTGCACGTCACACAAACGCGCACATGACCAATGAGGGCACGAGATAAGTTTGTGCACAGAGAAGGCTGACAGGCAGGTAGGCCATCCAGTTATTTTAGCCGGGCCGGCTCAGATGATTGGTCGTGCTTTTTACACCACGGCTTCCACAGATGACATTTTTTTAATGGATTTTTTGTCAAAGCACTTCAGATATTCATTGCTATCGGGATGTTAAGAGCATTCCATGGAATATAACAAAAAGTGTATCTCGAGCCGGTTTCTCAAACTTACCTACCCCACCTTTTAATATTATTATCCAAGATTCAGTATTTACAATTAAACAAAGTTACCAAAAGTTAAAGTGATTATTTTAATAATGAAATAATAATAAGTATTGTAAAAGAACCAATAACATCACATCAAAGCTGTTTTTGTGTGAGGACGTTTCAATGAGAAAGGTCTTATTCACAGGATTACTTTTGACTGAATATGAAATGATTGGAAACTATAATTGTATTGGATACATATTTGTTATATTCTTGAATGAAAAAGGGATTTAATTTAGCTGCCACACCAGTGTATATAATTAGAAGGAACAACTGGATGTGGTTGAGGATGATTGTCATTGCTTTGCCAACATTTATCATTCTGTTTCATTATCAACTGTCTGTTTAACGACAGGACTGTATTCATCAAGGATAAAAAGTAGGTTTAAAGTCATTACTACACTGTGGTTTTAATTGGGCTATTTAATGGTTATAATCTTGAGTAGATAATGAGAATTTGTGAGTTACCGTACAGTAATTGTTCACTTAATTAATGTACAAAAACCACCATCAATCCACACTGACAATAAACTCACAAAAACACAGATTTGACCCACATCTCATTGTGCCGAAAAGAGACACACTTGAATTGTTTTAGAGAGAGATATGTTTGCTATGTTCTTTATTTTGATGGTCTGTTTCACTTTTTCTGTTGTGATTTAAAGTTAAGTTAAACCAAATGTATGACATGAATAATTCATCAGATTAAGTTTGCTTTCAAAAGCCACAACAGTGCGCTGTGCCCAAGGATATGTCAGTAAACAAGACTCCAATCCTCACAAGACAGAAAGTCTCTTGTGCCACTGGCTGCTGTTGTTTGGGATGTACTCTCTAATGTCATGATACGAGGTTTTGGCTCCACATCCCCTTGAAGGCATCCAACTCTCAGTGGAGGTGAACAAACGGCTGCTCTCATACTGTATGTGCAGCGGCCGTTTAAAGAGCCTTTACACTAGGTGCTATATGCCTGGTTGAAAAGGCACCACGATTACAATTTCCCTTTGGGGAGTCTTTTAGTCTTGTTGCATGAATTTATATAAATATTTGATGTTACGGATGATTGATCAGGTTTATGTTTAAGCTAGTAGACTTCTAACAGAGGGTGTCTGGATTAAACGCATCACTTAGTTTTGCTTTTCCTTAAATCTATTTTTATGACACCTTTTTTAAGACACAACTTTCTACCTTTTTTTGTCTGAATGATATCCGTGCCAAAAGTACTCTGAACACAAGCAAGTAAAGTTAGCAGTACCACAATGTGGAAATACTTAAAGTAAGAAGACATAAGTATTCTCATCACAATGTAAGTTGGGCTGCACGATAGCTCAGTTTTTAGCATATGCAGTGTCCGACCTTTACCACTGTTTCTCTCAATAAAGATACTTTAAAAAACATACCTAAAAGTAACCAAGAGTAAAATGAGTAATTATAGCAAAATGCCCTGTTACAGAAAAGTATACTTTACACCATATAATGTAGTAGTTATACATAATGTGTTTGTGATTTGTGTTTTGTAATAATTTGTTCCTGTAAAAGTAACTTATCACTAAAGCTGGAGTAGCAGAAAAAGTACTTATTGTAGTGGAGTGAGGATACAGTAGCATAACAATGGTCCCTTATAGTTGTGTACAGTGTTTGATTTTATTTAATTTGTTACATCCATCCCTGCTGGCAAAGTAAAAACATTTAATTGGCCCTCCCCGACGTATGAATTGGCAACAGCATGCGATTAAATCAGGTCCCAATGTTGGTCCAAGCTGAACAATGCCCTCTGTTTTGGACGCCTGTAAAAAGGACTCGTGGGACGGCGTTTTGAGTCTGAATCATGAAGCTCGAGGACCGTTGGGCAACCAAGACGGTGGCTGTCACACAGCAAAAATGCTGTTTTACAAATAGGAAAAAAAAGGAAGCAGAGCCAAAGCTTTTGTTTTGTCCAGAGACTTCGGACGAATTTGGACGGAGAAGCTCGCTAAGTCCTCGTACCTCCGTATTTACAAGCCTTCCCTTCCCTCTTTGTGAAAGCCCGGGGAGTTACTGTAACAATGGGAAATTAGCACAAATTGTTTTCACTTCAACATTTAATTTGCCTGCAAGGTAGGGCTGCTCGATTATGGCAAATATCATATTCTCGATTATTTGGGTCAATAATTGATATCACGATTATTAAAAACGATTATCCATTTACTTTGAAAACATCAATTTATTGGAGAGAAAAAATGTGAACAGTGTGTTTTGAACAGTTGATTACCCTGAACTTTAAGTATAATTCAACTGAAAAACCAATACAAAAATAATCGTTTTATTTCGATTACGTTGTTTTCGTAATCGTCGCAAGCCATAATCGTAATTGCGATTAAAATACGATTAATTGAGCAGCCCTACTACAATGGTCTGTTGTTGCACACATTTGAAAAGGTTAGCCCTCGATGGCTCAAGGCTAAGCAGAAGTGCTTCCCCTTAGCCAGGATATTGTGCAACACACTACAGTAAAACCGTACTCCCCGCAAAGATGCAGTAAATGTAATGAGATGGAGATGTTGCCCTGGAGAAGGAATAGACCAAACTGTGCAGATATGCAGTCCAACATATTCTTAAGGCTTATAAGGAACATAATTTCATTTCTTCATCAAAGTAGAGAAGTCCCATAAAGTTTGTTTCTACCCTGAGGATGAAAACGTATCTACCCAAACAAAAGGGGGGGTCTGATGAATCCTACAATAGAGAATTATCGCCATAACAACTACTGAAATTATCCCAAATACCTGTAGGTGCACTATAAAATAAGCATCTGTTGCACATGTGTGGCAGCTCCTCGCTCCCAGGATCCTGATGTCCTCTGACAGCTGTATTCTTTACCTACATTAAACACAGACCCAGGGTCAGTTACTCCGCCGTACAGTGTCTGTCGCTCTTATGGTCATTTCCCGCTAACACAAAACCCCACCATAGCTAAAGAATAAAATGTGCGAATACTCCTATGATGAATAAGAGAATAAGAGAATAAGAGAATAAGAGGTTTTGTCGTCCTCAAGGAGGTTTATTTGAAATAACCTTTGCTTTATAGTCGTTTTCACAGCTTTTAACCAGGACAATTGATTCACCAGCACTTAGAACGGTATGACTTGCTTGAAGCGAATATATCTGCACTTTCTTTGTTGTGCGAAGTTTGAATCTTTATGGTTTTTGCACTTATTGTAAGTCGCCTTGGATAACATGTCAGCCAACTGAAAATCCTCTCCTAGTCACCTCCGCCTTCAAATCAACTCCAGGCTTCAGCACTCTACAATATATAAAAAAAGGCGCTTCTTAAAGGTGGGGTAGGTCATTTTGGAGAAACCAGCTCGAGTGCGCTAGAATTTGAAAATACACAGCCGGCACAAATCTGCCACTTCCTTCCAGAGCCCCTCCTCCAACACACACGAACGCGCACATGACCAATAAGGGCACGAGATAAGTGTGTGCTCAGATGGAAGGCTGACAGGCAGGTAGGCCATCCAGTTATTTTAGCCGGGCCGGCTCAGATGATTGGTCGTGCTTTTTACAGCGCTACGGCTTCCACAGATGAAATGTTTTTATGTATTTATTCATTTAATATTCATTGCTATCGGGATGTGAAGAGCATTCCATGGAATATAACAAAAAGTGTATCTCGAGCCGGTTTCTCAAACTTACCTAACCCACCTTTAATGTTGCACCACTCCAAAAATATTAAATCTGCAGTCTGCTCTCTGTGTCTAGAGAGAAACAGATACTCAGCAAAGAGAGGTTTTTCTGGTTTGCTTGGCATGAGCGGCAGAACTGACATGTGGAAATCCTTAAAGTGAGTGTTGTTATTGGTGAACTCACTGTATCTCCTCTCCTCTCCTCCTCCTCTCCTCCTCCTCTCCTCCTCTGCAGGCCACACAGGGCGTCTGCTGCAGTCCCTCTGCTTCACCAGCATGTCTTTCGTGCTGCTTCACATCATCTATCAGATTACCGTCAACAGCCTCCTGGCCGGGAAGTCCATCAGCCCCGACTTCAACTGTGAGTACAGCACACTGCAGCCTCTATGTGCCCGGCAGCTCTGAAGGTGCTGATGTTTGTTGTGAATGCTGAAAGTCAAACACCTCACAGCAGGTCAATAAGGATAAAGGTGCAGAATGGATTTGACTCATTTCTGTTTGCAGACCTTTTGAAACACATACAGGAAGACACTTTGAAATATGTAATTCTAAAATGGAGCAAGTGTTGCAAAACCCTAATTTCCCCTAGGATAAATCTAGTATTTTAATTCTGAAATACTTGATACACGACAAAATATAAACCAGATCCTCTAACCCTCTTTCCCCGTGCAGTAGGAGCACCCGGTAGTACTGCAGCCATTAAAACCCGTGGGTGGCATTTTACGAGCTGTTTCTTTCCTCTGTGTGTGTGTGTGTGTGTGTGTGTGTGTGTGTGTGTGTGTGTGTGTGTGTGTGTGTGTGTGTGTGTGTGTGTGTGTGTGTGTGTGTGTGTGTGTGTGTGTGTGTGTGTGTGTGTGTGTGTGTGTGTGTGTGTGTGTGTGTGTGTGTGTGTGTGTGTGTGTGTGTGTGTGTGTGTGTGTGTGTGTGTGTGAAAAAAAAAAATATTGCATTGCAACTTGATGGATGTTCAGCCCCTTCTAGAATTGGATTTATAACTGTGAATGTCACCATTCTTGTGTTGTGTCACGTTTTTAGTTGTGTGTGTCTGGTAGTGGGTGTTTTGCTTTTCTCCTTGTCATGTTTTCCTCCCTGTTTAATGTCTGGTCTTTTTTCCCTGTGTTTTCCTGTCTGTCGTTAGTTTCCCTGGTGTGTCTAATTTCCTGATTGTTTTCACCTGTCACTCCTTCTGTGTCTCCTGTGCTATCAGCGTCAGTCCCGCCCCTGATTATTCCCACCTTTGTCTTCTTACCCTGTGTTTAAATTCCCCAGTCTCCCAGTGTTCAGTGTCCGTTTGTTTTTGTCTTTTGCCAAGGAAGGTCTATGCTCTCTATGTGCTCTTGTAAAAGTTTTGATCCTCACTACGTGAGCGTTTTCATTTTGTTCTCAATTTTTGTCAACTCAGCTAGAGATTGATAGAAACCATTAGTGATGGCGAGATGAAGCCTTATGAAGCTTTGAAGCTTTCCAGCCAATTGGTTCGCAAAAGGGTTCATCTCATGAGGCTTCATCATGGGCTTCATTTGAACCATTTAAACACAAACCCCCCTGTTGGTCAAAGTGTGTAAAACAGGCAGATCGGACATCTCAACAGTGTGCTGTATCTCATACCGAGTTTCCAATGAGTAAAGCCTTAGAATAACTCTAAACAACGAACATATTTCATAATCATATTTTCATTTTAACAATATTGTTTTTATTCCACTTTATTGATTGTGATTGAAAAGCCTAAGGAGGCTGGTAAACATTGCGGGAGAGGGATTTGTATTCCTTAATAATATTCATAAACTGAACCATGTTGTAGCCTGAGAAAGGCTAAACCATATCAAAGAATACATTTATTAACTACATTATCTCATTCAGCTGTAGCTTTTATAAACAACAAAAAATACCTTTTGTTCAGTCGTTGAACCAGG